>NC_037675.1:79198448-79396045 GCF_003255815.1 Theropithecus gelada | reverse complement strand
CCTCCAGTTTTGTTCTTTGACTTAGGATTGTCTTGGCAATACGGGCTCTTTTTTGGTTCCATATGAACTTTAAAGCAGTTTTTTTCCAATTCTGTGAAGAAAGTCATTGGTAGCTTGATGGGGATGGCATTGAATCTATAGATTACCTTGGGCAGTATGGCCATTTTCACGATATTGGTTCTTCCTATCCATGAGCATGGTATGTTCTTCCATTTGTTTGTGTCCTCTTTTATCTCACTGAGCAGTGGTTTGTAGTTCTCCTTGAAGAGGTCCTTTACATCCCTTGTAAGTTGGATTCCTAGGTATTTTATTCTCTTTGAAGCAATTGTGAATGGAAGTGCATTCATGATTTGGCTCTCTGTTTGTCTGTTACTAGTGTATAAGAATGCTTGTGATTTTTGCACATTAATTTTGTATGCTGAGACTTTGCTGAAGTTGCTTATCAGCTTAAGGAGATTTTGGGCTGAGATGATGGGGTTTTCTAAATATACAATCATGTCATCTGCAAACAGGGACAATTTGACTTCTTCTTTTCCTAAGTGAATACCCTTGATTTCTTTCTCTTGCCTGATTGCCCTAGCCAGAACTTCCAACACTATGTTGAATAGGAGTGGTGAGAGAGGACATCCCTGTCTTGTACCAGTTTTCAAAGAGAATGCTTCCAGTTTTTGCCCATTCAGTATGATATTGGCTGTGGGTTTGTCATAAATAGCTCTTATTATTTTGAGATACGTTCCATCAATACCTAGTTTATTGAGAGTTTTTAGCATGAAGGGCTGTTGAATTTTGTCAAAGGTCTTTTCTGCATCTATTGAGATAATCATGTGGTTTTTGTCTTTGGTTCTGTTTATATGCTGGATTACATTTATTGATTTGCATATGTTGAATCTGGGCACATTTTCATGTCGCTTTCTAGAGTTTCTTCAAACAGGTGTGCCTCTTTTAATACAATGGATGGGATTTTGTCATGTAAATTGAATTCTTAAGAAATGGGAGACAAGAGACAAGAACTGAGGCTTAACTATTTCTATGCCTCAGTCTACCACAGACAAAGATGAGAGAAAAACCCCTGAAGAAGAGTGAAAGGAGGGGCCTGAACCAACTGGAAGACAAAGGACCCCAAACTGAAAATAGAGCACCCATTTCCTCCAGTCATCAGAACATGAGAATCCAGCCACCTGGGTGCAGTTTCAACATAATTTATTCAACTCGTCAACTATTTACCAAGCATCCTTTACAACCAATAATAGCAAAGCTGTCATTCCCTGAGGCAGAATTGAGAGGGGCTAAGAGGGCAGCCTCTACCTTTGAAAGAATGAGGTCAAGCTATATGGAACAATCTCTAAGATAATAAGTGACAAAAACAAGGTGCAAAACAGTATTGTAGCAAAGGGTATTTGTAGAAAGAACAGGAGATGTATATGCTTGTTTATGCACAGAATATTGTAACCATGGGACCAGCCCAAACTGAACCTATTCTGTTAACAAAATGTCCGGTTACCTTTTAGGTACAACAGAGCCAGAAACTGCAAGTGCATGCAACCAAAAAAGACTTTGCCTCTAAAAACACCGGAGATCAATAATTCCTCCCCCTAGAACCAAGGAAACTGGGACACAACCAGAACCTGAATGCCAGAACTCTTCCAGAAGCAAGAAGTCCATTGGCCTGGAAGATCCAGTGCTAAAATCTGCTTCAGCATCCCTTACCACAAACGGTCAAATTTGAAGCCCTTCAATCAGACCCTGCCAAGTTAACATTCCTAAATCCTGGCCAGGCGTGGTAGTTCACAACTGTAACCCCAGCACTTTGGGAGGCCAAGGCAGGTAGATCACAAGGTCAGGAATTCAAGACTAGCCTGACCAACACAGTGAAACCCCATCTCTACCAAAAATACAAAACTTAGCCAGACATGGTGGTGGGCGCCTGTAATCCCAGCTACTCAGGGGGCTGAGGCTGAAGAGAATCGCTTGAACCTGGGAGGCAGAGCTTGCAGTAAGCCAAGATCGCGCCATTGCACTCCAGCCTGGGCAACAAGGGCAAAAACTCTGTCTCAAAAAATAAAATAAAATAAAATAATTCTAAATCCTTTCTCTTTCCCTCTAATCCCTTAAAACTTATCTCAGACCCCAAATTGTGGAGACAGAGTTAAGCCCACTCCTGTCTCCTCGCTGTTTTGTGATAAAGCCTTTCCCAAAATCCAGTGCCATAGTTATTAGCTTCTGTGCACATTGGGCAGTGAGCCCATTTGCTCAATAAAAATACCTCTGGAAGGATAAAGAAAAAAAACTAGTAAAAGTAACACTATTTTTGGCCACAATGGAGTAATAGAGAACAGATTTATCCTCTTGCTTTGCAAAACAACTTAAAAAAAAACAGACAAAATAAAATAATGGTTTTAAGACACTGAGCATCAGACAGTGCAGGACTGCTAAGAGAAGGTAAGAGAAGGGAAACAAGAGAGGAGATTCCTACAATAACCCCAGTTTACAGCCTGAAGGTTGCTTCCAGGCCACGATGCAGGGAGGAGGAACTGAGGCAGAGCTCAATGGTCTCCCTGAATTAAGAAGACAGAGATTGCAGTTCAGGGTGGCCAAACCAGCTAAATTTGCAGAGCCGAGAATCAGAGAAGAGAAAGCTGCATACAGAAGCGCTCCAGTGATTGGCAGAGGGGTCCCCTGTGGTCTGGGCCTGGGTGCTGATTGGCACATGTGTAAGAAGAACCTACCTGCAGCTGGGAAAGGACCACTGGAGAACAGGAAGCCAAGCAATTTGCAGATTCACATAGGGCTGGAAATAGGCTGTGTTCCCAACAGCCAGAGATGAAAGACCTCATAATACGCGGGGCATTGGGTAGAATGCTCAGAAGTGGGGGCACATTAGCCCTAGACTAAACACTATTCCGGAGCAGCATAATGAAGCTTCAAAGTAGAACTTCAGGAGTGGATGATGAGGGGGCAAGAGGGGAAGGGGGTGCTCATGGCCAGGGCTTGAAGTGTAACTACTTTGTCACTGTACATCTTTTTGCACTGTTAGAAATTTTTACTGTGTGCATTTCTTTTTAAAAACTTTTTAAAGGAGGAAAACTCTAGAGTCAAACTGCCAGGGTGAGAATCTGGCTCCAGTCGTTGTGAACTATATAAACTCAGGCAAGTCACTCAACCACCCCAAGCCTCAGTTTTCTCATTGGTATAGTGGATTTTCTTTGGATTGTTGTGAAGATTAATTGAAATGTTCATAGAAGAACTAGTGGTGCCCAGCACTTCTCTACAAATGCTGCTTTTGCTTCACTGTAATCCATTTCTCATGTTTCTGGCAAAAGTACCCCATTTTTATTTTGGGGAACATCCCTGCCCCATTTAGTCCACATGTTTCAGGAGAGCATGATTCCATCCCAGCTCCAGGGAGAGGCATGTTACCAGAGTTGACCAATCACCATGTTTCATGCCCCAGCACAGGAAGTAAATTGGCCAAAAGAACATGGTACTGAGACTCTCACTGGGAATGTTGAGAAAGAGATACCCTCTTTCCACTGGGGTTGCTACATGAGCAGATTGAAGCTGCTGCTGGTCATTTTCAGGAAGCCAGCTTAAGAATGAAACCAAGACAGAGGAAAGCAGAGCCTAGAGATGGAGGAAGACGCCAGGTGCGGTGGCTCATGCCTATAATCCCAGCACTTTGGGAGGCTGAGGCAGACGGATCATGAGGTCAGGAGTTTGAGACCAGCTTGCTGCCTCTACTGAAAATACAAAAATTAGTCAGGTGTGATGGTGCATGCGTGTAATCCCAGCTATTCAGGAGGCTGAGGCAGGAGAATCACTTGAACCTGGGAGGTGGAGGTTGCAGTGGCCCAGATTCCACCATTGCACTCCAGCCTGGGTGACAGAGGGAGACTCCATCTCAAAAAAAGAGGGAGGGGGGCGGCATCGGGTGCTGTGGCTCAAGCCTGTAATTCTAGCACTTTGGGAGGCTGAGGTGGGTAGATCACCTGAGGTCAGAAGTTAGAGACCAGCCTAGCCAACACAGTGAAACCCCTCTCTACTAAAAATACAAAAATTAGTTGGGCATGGTGGCACATGTCTGTAATCCCAACTACTTGGGAGGCTGGGGCAGGAGAATCGTTTGAACAGAGGCAGAGATTACATTGAGCCGAGATCACACCACTGCACTCCAGCCTGGGCAACAGAGCAAGACTCCATCTCAAAACAAAACAAAATAAAAGAAGAAGAGATGAAGGGAGATACAGTCCTGGTGATGTTGTTTGAGTATCTGGATCCAGCCATGCCTAAAACCAGTTTCTGTCATTTGCAACCAGAAGAGGCCTGACGACTTTAGAAGCAGTTATCACTAATCAATTCATTCAACAAACACCGAGCCCAGACAAGACGCCAGAACTGTGCTAAGAGCTAGACATTCAAACATGAGGTCCTTTCCTTTAAGAGGTCTAGTGGAGGTGACAGACACTAATGCAAAGTGACAACTACTGAGATAGATAGTCCCTGGTGCTGTGGGTGAGGCGCCTAAACTGAAGCTCAATGGATGCTGAAGAAGTGGTCAGGAGAAAAGAGGAAGTCAGAGCATACTAGACGAGGAGGTGAGAGAAAGATGGGGAGACAAAGGGGCAGTGAAGAGACAGGGGCTAATGAAATGAGCAAGGAGAAAATCACGAAGCACTTCATATTTCATGCCCAAGAGTGTGGACTTCATATTCTGATCATTATGGGCTGCCGTTCAAAGATTTAAATCAGGGGAGAAATAAGATTGGATTTTTGTGTGGAGAATAGATTGGAAGGCAACACAGGTAAGGGAGGCCAATTAGGAGGAAGTGGGAGTAACCCATGCTTAAAATTATAAGGGACTGAATTAAGAAATTAGTAGGGATGAAGAGGTGTTTTAAAAAGTGAATTTGAGATGTTTTAAGGAGGAAAATTGACTGGACCTGGTGCTAAAGGATAATGTTTGGAATATTAAAACAGGAATAATAATTAACATTTTTATAGTACTTACTCTCCATCAAGTCTTGTTGTAATGCTTTACATAAATTACCTCATTCAATCCAGCCCCATGAAGTAATACTATTGTGATTTCTTACTTTACAGATGAAGAACCGGGCCACTAAGAGGTGAAATTAACCAGCTTAAGGTTATACTCTATCAAGTGATGTAATTGCATTCAGAATACTGACAACCCAGGACCCCGGCCAATGCTGTCAGCCACTATATTTACTGCCTTTCTCATGCCCATTGCTTAAAAGGTAGGCAAAAAATAAGAGGAGCTAGCAAAAGAGAACAAAAACAACCAAAGAGGCAGGGCGTAGCCTGGAGAAGGAAGAAAGAAGGGGAAAGCTTATTTCTTAACTCAGGTGTAATAAAATACCCAGTCAAGTAATTGGAGAAAAACAGGCTGGGCTTAGCTGGGAAGAGTGGGAAGTATTTTCCCACATAGTATCTCTTTTGTTTCACATTTCTATAAAATAGATGTTCGTATAGCCCCACCCTAGCAATGTGGAAACTGAGGCTCAGAGAGCTCAGGGCTAATAAGTGACCTGGATATGATCTGCGTGCCAAGCTCAGTTCACTGTAGTGCCATCCAGGGCCCCAGGGATGTATTGGGTAGAAGAGAGGCATACAAGGATGGTCACATCCTCTGCCCCCAGTGGGTCTGCAATCTTGTTGCTCTGATGAGGCTAGAGCAGATGAAAACATTAGAAGGGCACTAAGGCAACATAGAGGTGTGCACCTGGCTGAGTGGTGCAGACTCTGGGTGCCTAGAGCAGGCGAGAAGGCGGTGCTCTTGTGGTGGAGGGGAGGTAGACATGGGTGGGGCATTGAAGGAAATACAGGGGTTGCCTGGACTGGGCCATCCCCGGGTGCCCTGAGTTGGTAGTGGGCATCTGCTATTTCTGCCTTTGCAGCATCCCTGCTGTGTCCTGCCCAACTGGGAATCCACAGTTTGGATAGGGCTGACCTCATTCATCTCTCAGGGTGCAGGGGTGGCCACTGGATGCCAGTCTGGCCAGTCATTGGGTTTCATTCCCTTCAACCCAGTGATTGGCTCTGGACTCAATCCAGCCCAACAAGACTCAGTCTCAGGTGGATGCTGGGAACATGGAGAGGGGGAAACGCTCTCTCCTGGATGACTGGCTCTAGAAGAAATGGTAGCCTGGAGGTGCTGGGCCCGTGTTGCAGAAAGGCCTCTCTGAGAGTAAGGCCCATACTGAGGAAAGGGGAGAGGCAGGGGAGAGATCTAATGTTTGAGCCTCTGGATCTAGTTACACCTGACTGCAAACATCCCTGGAAATTATTTGAATCAATAAATTCTCTTCGTTGTCGATGTCAGTACAAGTCAGGGTTTCTGTCACTGGCAAGGGAAAGGGGTTTCTTTGCCACAGAACCCCAAAGATGGTAGTTATGCTCCAGGAAACTAAAGCCAGCATCAGTCCACCCTCCTGAAAGGATAGGAGTTGGGGACGGGTATATAGTGAAGTAAAAGCTATCAGAAAAAGGAAAACGCAAAAGAAAATTTTAACAATGACCCATGATGGTGTAGTCGGGCACATGGGTAATAAAACCTAGGTCTGTAAACTAAAGCTGACCTCTTGCCTGTGTAACTGGAGTTTGTTATATATTTCATTGACTGGTACTGATTACAAACCTGTTTATCAATTGTAAAACAAAAAGTAGAATTAGTCACCCTCCATCAGACCCTAAGATGCCTAACCTTTCTTTCTCTCTACCTACTGAACCTCATAGTCACCCTATCTTAGGTACAGCCTCATTGAGTAGCAATGAGAATTTTTTTTCTTTTTTAGAGGAAGTCTCCCTCTGTTGCCCAGGCTAGAGTGCAGTGGCCCAATCTCAGCTCACTGCAGCCTCTGCCTCCCGGGTTCAAGTGATTCTCCCGCCTCAGCCTCCTGGGTAGCTGGGATTACAGGCACGCACCACCACATTCAGCTAATTTTTGTGTTTTTAGTAGAGATGGGTTTCACCATGTTGGCCAGGTTGGTCTCAAACTTCTGACCTCAAGTGATCCACTGCTTTGACCTCCCAAATGGTTGGGATCACAGGTGTGAGCCACTGCATTCCGCCAGCAATGAAAACGTAACTCCTGCTCCACGGCCTGCTTCTGCCACCTTCCATGCCACACATGCCCCACGTTAGAAAACGTGTATGCTGTGCCTCACAGAACCAACTTCAGGACACATTCTCAGTCTGTACTGAGTCAGTGTTCCTGGGCTTCTGTCCTCAACAATAAATCTAACCATAATTTCTCCAAGTTTGGTTGACAGAGCCATGAAAGACAAAAGGCTTCTGTGGAGGGTGAGACTACTTTGGACTTCACAGAAGGAGTTGTAGTTTCACCAAATGGCACTGGGGAAGGTGTAATGCAGGAGGAAAAGGACAGCTCCACATGTGAAGGCAGAGAAATAGAAAAGTGCGGAGTATGTTCAGGGTACCACATGCAGTGGGATTTGGTTAGAGGACAAGGTGATGAGAGGCCATCGTGAAAGGTAAGATTGCAAAGGTGCATTGGAAGGCCTCAAATGTCGGGGATGTTTGGGGACACAGATATGACAATGTCATGGGATCAGAGACATGTTCCTCCTCTATGGCCTCTAGACTTTTAAAAAATAATTTTAACTTTTTTTTTTTGAGACGGAGTCTCGCTCTGTCACCCAGGCTGGAATGCAGGGGCACAATCTCAGCTCACTGCAACCTCTGCCTCTGCCTCCCAGGTTCAAGTGATTCTCCTGCCTCAGCCTTCCAAGTAGCTGGGACTACAGGCGTCCGCCACCACACCCGGCTAATTTTTGTATTTTTAATAGAGACGGAGTTTCACCATATTGGCCAGGCTGGTCTTGAACTCCTGACCTTATGATCTGCCCGCCTCGGCCTCCCAAACTGCTGGGATTACAGGCATGAGGCACCACACCTGGCCAAATTTTAACTTTTATTTAGGTATGGGGGTACATGTACAAGTTTGTTACATGGGTATATTGCACCCAAGTAGTGGGCATAGTACCCAATAGGTAGTTTTTCAATCCCCTCCCTCCCTCTCCACTCTGGTACTCAGCAGTGTCTATTGTTCTCATGTTTATGCCCATTTATGCTCAGTGTTTATCTCCTACTTATAAGCAAGAACATGTAGTATTTGGTTTTCTGTTCCTGAATTAATTTGCTTAGGGGTGTGGCCTCCAGCTCCATCCATGTTGCTGTAAAGGACATGATTTCACTCTTTTTTATGGCTACATAGTATGCCATGGTGTATATGTACCACATTTTCTTTATCCAATCCACCACTGGTGAGCATCCAGGTTGATTCCATTTCATTGCTTTTGTGAATAGCACAGCAATAAACATGTGAATACATTTTTGGCAGAATGATCTATTTTCTTTTGGGTCTATACCCAGTAATGGGATTTGCATCTTAGGGAGACCAGAGTAGGCCCCTAAGATGTCACAAAGCAAGTAAAGAGCTAAGTGTCCAGTTAAGAAATGACTGTTCTGTTCTCTGGCTCCACTCCAGGGGGCAAGAGACTACATCCTATCTCTGAGCCTGGGTCCCCTCCCTGCTCCTGCTGAGCCCAGGACAGAAGATGAAACAGATCCTCGCACAGGCGAGGTCCAAGAGGAGCTTCCCCACCGGGGTCCCCCACCAGGACACCCCAGCCCTGGGGAGGGGGTCCTGTCTGAGTTTCCTGGCGCCTGGCACTCCTCAGTCTCCCTCACAGTGCCTCTCAGCACCTCACAGCAGCCACAGCCAAGGGGATTTGTCCCTGCTGCTTGAGTTAATTACAGTAATTATACCTGCTCCCTCTTCAGCTCTGGTTCCCTTTGTTCCCAGTTTCCTGCCCGCTCATTTGCAAATCTAATCGCTCTGGGGATTGAATTTTTTTTTTTTTAAGAGAGAAGGGGGATGGAGAAACAAAGAGAGGGAGCAGAAAATGTGGGAGAGAAAAGATGGGGGTGGGGAGGGGCCCGCCGGAGATACAGTGGTGGAAAAAATGGACAGGAGCATCAGAGAAGGGACAGGACTTGGGAGCAGCAGAGCACCTCTCCTTTATGGCAGGGGGAACACCAGAGTCACCAGTGGAGGCTGGGAAGGTAGCACTGCGGAGACCACAGTCTCCATGGTCTTCTGGGCTTTCTGCTCAGTCCTCCGACTTCTCCCAGGCTAGTGATGGTAGTGATGGGGTTTAGGACATGCTCCCCCAGAATATGGCACCTTGGCATTTCAGGATACAGCAGAAGCAGGCCATCGAAACTAGAAATTCTTCTCATCCCTATACCCCCAAAGAGGCCATAAAACCCAGCTATGAGCCCCTCATTGCAGCAGAGTCCTCCCTGTACCTGGAAGAAAAAAATGTTCTTATCCTCAGCCAGGCGTGGTGGCTCACACCTGTAATCCCAGCACTTTGGAAGGCTGGGGTGGGCGATCACTTGAGGTCAGGAGTTTGAGACCAGCCTGGCCAAGATGGTGAAAACCCATCTCCATTAAAAATACAAAATTAGCCAGGTGTGGTGGCACCTGCCTGTGGTCCCAGCTACTGAGGAGGCTGAGGCAGGAGCATCACTTGAACCAGGGAGGCAAAGCCTGCGGTAAGCCAAGACTGTGCCACTGCACTGCAGCCTGGGCGACAGAGTGAGACTCCGTCTCAAAAAAAAAAAAAAAAGTTATTATCCTCAAAGACACTTCTCCAAGAAGAAGCTGAACAAACAGGCCTTGCTAAGCTCCCTCCAGTTTCCCAACATCAGATCACACCCTTCTGTCCTCCAGCCATACTTCTGTACAGCCGTCCATAAAAATGGAATTGTCCGTTTGGGGAGGGTCTTCATTTCTGAATGCTCTCATGTCATGTAAAACTTACATTAAATAAATATGTATGCTTTTCTCCTGTTAGTCCGTCTTTTATTATGGGTGCCTCAGCCAGGAATCTTGTAATGGGTGAGAAATCTTCCTCCCCTACACCAACCTGGCACAGATGACAGGAAGCTGAGAAGAGACTTGTGTTCAAATACTACCAGAGGATGTCCCTGCTCCTTCAGTACTGCTCTCCTCAAGGATTGTGGAACTTTGGCTCATTCAGAACACCTGGCAGACACTTCATCGTCAGATGGCTGAGAGGCAAAAGTGGGGAAGTCACACACAGAGCAGGATGGAAGCCGAAAATACTCTGGGGAGGAGAAATATGAGACAGGAGTGGTAGGTCTTTCCTCTCTCAGTACACCCTCCTGGAGACCCATAGAAAACATCCGGGTCCTACAGGGTTCAGTGGCTCACGCCTGTAATCCCAGCACTTTGGGACGCTGAGGTGGGTGGATCAGCTGAGGTCAGGAGTTTGAGACCAGCCTGGCCAACATGGTGAAACCCTGTCTCTACTAATAACACAAAAATTAGCCGGGTGTGGTGGCATGCACCTGTAATCTCAGCTACTCAGGAGGCTGAGGCAGGAGAATCGCTGGAACCCGGGAAGCAGAGGTTGCAGTGAGCCGAGATCACACGACTGTATTCCAGCCTGGGCCACAAAAGCAAAACTCTAAGAGAAAGAGAAAGAGAAGGAGAAAGAGAAAGAGAAGGAGAAAGAGAAAGAGAAAGAGAAAGAGAGAAAGAGAAAGAGAGAAAGAGAAGAGAAAAAGAAAGAGAAAGAGACAAAGAGAAAAGAGAGAGAAAGAGAAGAGAAAAAGAAAGAGAAAGAGAAAGAGAAGAGAAAGAGAAAGAGAAGAGAAAGAGAAAGAGAGAAAGAGAAGAGAAGATCTGGTCCAAGGATTTTCCAAACATGCTCTAAGGAGCTCTAAGGCTTCATGAAGAATCCCCAAGGGGAAGGGAGAGGGAAGGACAAGTGGGTACCTATATCCTCCCAACACCTTGACAACGACCTTTTTGTTTGAAAATAATACAAATTAAAAGAAAAAGAATTCCCTGTTATCAACAGATTGGAAAACACCTGATCTAATGCAAATATCTCATCTGTCAGGTAGAAGAAACTGAGGCTCAAATGGGTCAAGTGGCCTGTCCTGTATCACACAACAATCAGATCATAGTCCTCTTGACTCTGAGTCGAGGGGGATTTCCACCACCCCCTGCTGTTTCTTGGATGCCAAGGGGTTACCAGGGATTCTCCCAAAGCCCCTGGCTCTTCTTGGGTCCCTCTGGAAAGAGAGGAATGTGGCTGATGGCCTCATCCTGCCAGAGTCCTTAGTGAATCCGGGGATCTGGGGTTCTTGCTCTTCTGTCCTCTGAATGAGCTCAATAGGTGCTGTGCAAAGAGTGTGTTTTCCAAAACTGGCTGCAACTGTATTTCCCACATTCCCTATTTGGAACCTGGCGACCACCACCACTACTGCCCATGAAGAGGTAGATTCTATTTTTTGAGACTGGAAAGGACTTTGTGACTACCACAAAGAATAAAATACGGCAGAAGTGATACTCCTGTTACATAGTTTCCAGATATTATTTGGATTAACTTGGCAGCATTTCCAATTAATTCACCAGGAAAGGTCAGAGTTCAGGACCATTTGGAGGTGGAAGTGGGAATGGGAGTGGGTGTCAAGAACATCCTACAGATCAACTCTTCCAGATGACAATTTCCCACCCGGGATTCAGCCAGTGTTTACTGAGTGCCTACCATGAGTCAGACACAGAACAGAGTCCCCGCCCTCAAGGAGCACTGTATAATTGGGGAAGCAGGCACATCCATACTCAGGAGTAATTATAATGCAATAAGTTAAGTTGCTGTTAAAAATAAAAGTTTTGGGAGTGCTTTGGGAACAGTCAGGAGCATCAATCTCAAATGTTTCGTCTGGGATGGTTCCCATCCATTCAGAGGTGTAAATGTCATCTCATGGATTTTAGCCCTTGGAATCTAAATCCCTAGTCCAATCCCTAGAATTAAAGGCTTGTGGTACACCCTTGCTTAGAAACAGTCCAGGCTTAATAAATGTCTTTTTACATTTTCTATAACCCTGTGGAAGAGAGGGTTAGTTGGCCCCAAAAATCCACTGTCCCATTCTGCAGAATAACAGGACCCCTGGTTTTTTTTGGCTGGGTTTCATGGCCACCTGAAATAGGTGGCCATGAAATAGGGATTACATTTCTCAGCCTTCCTTCCTTCAAGCTATATGTGGCCATATGACCAAGTTCTGGCCAATGAGATTATAGTAGGCGATATATAAAATTTTTGAGTTGTGTCCTTAAAGGGAGGGAACATGCCCTTCTTGACACCATTTCCTCCTCCTTCCTGCCTGTAATAAGGACATAGCATTGAGCTATTCTGGATGATGCAGATGAAAGAAATGCCTTAGAAATGGCCAAACCTGGGTTTCTTGTACCTTAGAGCTCTGTTCCAGCTCTGGCCTGCCTGGCAGCAGACTATTGCTATTCCACGAGAGAGAAATAAGTCCTTGTCCTATCTAAGACTCTATCATTTGAGGGGTTGTATTAGTCTTGGTTCTTCAGAGAAATAGAACCAACAGGAGATACGTATGTATATCGTCTTACTCGGTTACAAAGGGTGAGAGGTCCCAAGATCTGCATCGGCAAACTGGAGACCCAAGAGACCTGATGAGGTAGTTCTAGCACACGTCCAAAGGCCCAGGAACTAGGAGAGCCAAAGGTGGAAGTTTCAGTCCAAGCCCAAAGGCCTGAGAACTAGCAGAGACAATTGTCTAAGTTCCCGTCTAAATCTGAGCCCAAGTCCAAAGGCAGGAGAAAACCCATGCCCCAGCTCCAAGACAGACAGCCGATTTTCTCTTCCTCAGCCTTTCATTCTGTTCATCCCTTCAATGGATTGGAGGATGCTTACCCACATTGAAGAGGGCCATCTGCTTTATTCGATTTACCAATTCAGAGGTTCATCTCCTCCAGAAACGCCTTCACAGAGGGACTCACCCAGAATAATGTCTAACCAAACATCTGAATATTCCATGACCAAGTCAAGCTGACACATAAGATTTACCATCACAGGGGTCTCTGTTTCTTAAATCAACCTAAGAAAAATTGTCCATTAACTTAAGCCGTTAGCTTTTTATTTATTCCTGTGTGCGTGCCTACCCCCTCCTCCCCCAACACACATACACACACACACACACACACACACATGCACTGTGCCCTAGCTCCCAGTAGACACTCAAGAATGAACTGAAGAATTTGTTGTTTGATAAGATCACCAGCATCACTGCTTCCTGCTCTCTGGGGTACTGGCTCCCAAGTGTGCAAGATGAAGCTTTCCCACAGGGTTCTGATGCCCCTGAGGGTACCTGCTGGCAGTATGCTGTGTGATATACAAAGTGTCTCTTCCTAGAGACCATTTTGCTCCAAAATTTGATGAAAATACTTTCGAATTCTTCATCTCTTCAAAGGGTTTTTTTTCCTTTAATATGCACAAGACAAAAGCCACAGAATTCTACTTTCTTGTGTCAGCCAATCTTGTGCTTTCCATGAATACCAGGAAAGCAGGAAGCATTTATGTGCAAGGAATGATTAAAAGCGTTGTTCTTTTTATGTTATCAGTGAAGTCTCAGCAGTATCCCGGTGAACTGGGTCTATCGCTTTAGGGAGAGGAGATTAAGCCAGCCTTACCCTAAGCATGCTCTGTTGATGGATGTTATATGGGAAAATAAAGGAAAGGTTTTGTGGTCAAATGAGTTTGGGAAAAACCTAATTAGAAACTATACACAAGTTTCTTTGCTGTGGGATTTCTCAGAGCTCTCAATGCGGTGATGTGCATTATGAATCTCAGACGGAAGACCTAGTTTGCAGAGCTGCCCATAGAACAGCTTCTCATGCACAGTTTCATAGTGAAGCGTTTCCAAGGAACTCCCTTGTAAATTACGTGATGTGACTGTTCTCACTATCAGTCATGTCTGTAGAGGGGCAGGAACATATTTTCAATCTATTAAATTCTAAGAAGTAAATTGCCTGCCCACTCCTGGTATTTTGCCCTTTCCCTTTCTTACTCTCCCCTTCCCATCATGGTGGTTAGTTTTACGGATCAACTCAGACAGGTAGGAGTACTCGGTTATCCAATCAAACACTAATCTAAATATTGCTGTGAAGGTATTTTGTAGATATATAATAGTTAACATCTCTGATCAGGCAACTTTAAGGAAAGAAGATTGGCCTTGGTAACATGGGTGAGCTTCATCTAATCTGTTGAAAGTCCTGACAGCAAAACTGAAGTGTCCTCAAGGAAGAAGAAATTCCGCCTATAGCCTGCATCACACGTTCCACCTGAGAGCTTTCCAACCTGCCCACCTGCCCTACACATTTTGGGATTGTTCAGTCAGAACCTATTGATACAATTATGTAAGCCAATTCCTTGGAAACAGAAAGATATAGAGAAATCGATATGGATATGTGTGTGTGTATGAGCGTGTGTGCAAACGTGGAGGCGGGCAGCAGCAGGGAGCAGGGATGTCAGGAGGTATATGTATCCTCCTTCCTCTGTTTCTCTAGTAGAAACTGACTGATCCACCATTGAAACAGATCAGAAGCCAGGCACGGTGGCTTGTGCCTGTAATCCCAGCATTTGGGAGGCCAAGGCAGGTGGATCATCTGAGGTCAGGAGTTCAAGACCAGCTGGCCAACATGGTGAAACCCTCTCTCTACTAAAAAATTAGCCAGGCATGGTGGTGCATGCCTGTAATCCCAGCTACTCGGGAGGCTGAGGTAAGAGAATCGCTTGAACCCAGGAGGCAGACATTGCCGTGAGCCAAGATTGTGCCACTGCACTCGAGCCCAGGTGACACAGTGAGACCCTGTCTCAAAAAAACAACAGATCAGGAAGCAGCCTCCTGCTCAGTACATGGGAAAGTAAGGGACGTGGGCCTAACTGGGGAGGCAGTGTAGCACAGCTGTTAGGATGAGGGACTTCGCAACACATGGCCTTGGTTTTCATCTCCTCTACCACTTCTTGTGTGACCTTAGGCAATTTCCTTTTATCTCTCTTTGCTTTAGTTTCCACATCTGTAAAATGAAGCTATTAATAGTACCTACTTCATTATGAGGATTAAATGTTAATCCACAAAGTGCACTTAGGAAGGCACCTAGCACATAGTAAGCTTAATAAAATGTTAGCTGTAACTGTTATTTCTTGAAGAGAGTAATCTAGAAGCACCTCTACCCACCCACCCCCACTACTACCCAGGGCAAGGGAGGCCTCTCTTTCCAGGATCTGGAGGCAAGGAAACTTTCCCTCTTAAAAAGTCCTCTGAGAAAATGGGATTGTGGTGCAGAAGACAGGGGTCTTCTCCCTGGATTACTGAGGGCACCTATGCCCCACCTCTAGGGTTCAGCATGGGCCAGGACACATCCTCTCTCTTCAAGTCTGGTTGATATCAGGTAACATCATTTAACTAGAACTTGATCACTTACCAAACATCTCTTCCATATGGTCCATTTGGTCCGCATCACAGTGGTGTGGATGAAGTGTAATTATTCCCATTTTTCATATGGGGACACTGAGGATCAGAACAGTCACATGACTTTTCCAACTTCACAGAGCTTGTTGCAGATGAGCTGAAAAGCAAACCCAGTCTTCTTCCCCCAAAGCAATGGCCCTCTCATGTGTATGTCTCATTTGGTCTCCCATATCTCTTTCTGTCTTTCTCTGTATCTCTCTCTGTCCCTTTTTCTTTTTGATGACTGTTTGGCTGTCTTTTTCTCTCACATTTTCTTCTCTAATTTTCATTTCTCTTCTCCCTTTCTTCCGCGTTTTCTTCTCTGAGTAAGACTCTAACAGAGTCTTACTCTATTACCCAGGCTGGAGTGCAATGGCACAATCTCAGCTCACTACAATCTCAGCCTCCTGGGTTCAAGAGATTCTCCCACCTCAGCCCCCGAGTAGCTGGGATTACAGGTGTGTATGACCATGCCCAGCTAATTTTTGTATTTTTTGTAAAGATGAGAATCTCGCTATTTTGCCCAGGCTGGTCTCGAACTCGTGAGCTCAATGACCTGCCTCCCCTGGCCTCCCAAAGTGCTAGGAATACAAGCATGAGCCACTGCACCCAGCAGTGGCTCCTTTTTTCTTTCTCCTTTCCCTTTCTCTTTCTTCTTAGTTCAGACCTCAGATTCCCCCACAATCCATCTAAAACAAAAGGGGCTTAGGGTAAATAGCAGCCCAGGGCGATTCCAACTCCCAGTGCCATTGTCTGGGGATTGAGCTGTGTGTGTGGAAATACAGGACAACTTTGTTACTCCAGGAATAAGGGCAGAAGAGCTGCTCATAACAGGGAGAGAGACAAGCAAGCACTGCCAAAAGCAGCCCCCTCAGCCATCCTGTCCTCTTTTTTCATTTCTATTCTACCCTCATTATAATCCTGTTACGATTATTCTCCTGGAACCCATGGCTTATCCTAAGGGGAGAGAAACTCAAAGAAATAGAGGTGGTAGCAGCACCTGTTAAAGGAAGAGAGAAGCAAGCCTAACCCTGGGCAGAGAAGTGGCTCTGACAGCTGAAGAAGTGAATTTCCCTCACTAAGGGAATTGTGTATCTGTTTAGAAGAAAGAAACACAGTTCACTGCGTCTGAGAGCCTCTGAAATGGCTGCCCAAGCTTCAGGAAGCGCATCATTTTCCCTCCCCACAGTAATGAAGAGCCACAACCAACTGGGCAGAGAAAGGGCGCCACCTCCTGGCAAGACACGAGTTTAGGACCAACAGTTCATGACCCAAGTCACACCTACTGCAGGGCAATTTTGCACAACCTTCACTGCCCTATGCTACTGTCACCCATGGCCCCTTCTAGGCCTTGGAAATTAGCAGACTCAATTGAGCCATGACAAGATGACCCTGCCTCCACTTGACAATTAAATTCAACAAGATCACTATCCTTGTCGGCACAGCCATGTTTAGTTGGGCAACTGTCTCAACATTGCATTGAATTTGCTGTATTTTTTTTTTTAATAACTGGGAAAAGAAAGAGGAAAGTGAGAAGGTTAAAAAGTCTTATAAATTTAGGACAACGGAATCAAAGGTGAATATAATCAGGCTTGTCCAAAATGTTGAATCATTAGTCTTGACTGGCCACCCAGCTCCTCCAGCCAGCCAGACGCTCTGTGTTCAACTGTAAAGGCAAAAAGAGAAATTAAAAACATTCTGGGGTGCTAGAAATAGAGCAATAGATGTGGTGTCTGAAAGGCAAGATGTAACTAGGGCTTATATAATTTGATGAATACCCTTGATAACATGTAAGTGTATTGTTTGGTTTTCAGATATTCTTTGTGTGTGTGAGTGTGAAATGGAGTCTCAATCTGTTGCCCAGGCTGGAGTACAGTGGCATGATCCCAGCTCACTGCAACCTCCACCTCCCAGGTTCAAGTGATTCTCCTGCCTCAACCTCCCGAGTAGCTGGGACTACAGGCACCCACCAACACACCCAGCTAATTTTCGTATTTTTAATAGAGATGGGTTTCAGTATGTTGGCCCAGCTGGTCTCCAACTCCTGACCTCAGGTGATTCACCCATCTCAACCTCCCAAACTGCTGGGATTACAGGTGTGAGCCACCATGCCTGACCAGCTTTCAGATATTCTGTTTCTATGTTTTATCTGAAAGTATATTATGACCAAAGCAAAGGTAGCAGTATCCTCCTGGCTTCAAGGTGGAGGCTAAGAGTGTTTAGACTCTGTTTCCCCAGCAATGACACCCTCTGACGCCATCAGAAAGGAGCTGGGAACAACATGGTGTGAGGAGACCACGTGGGACCAAAGACCTGAATTCAAATCCTAACTCTCCTATTTGAAAGCTCTATGACTTTCAGAAAGTGAGAATAAATCTCTCTGGTCTCAGTTTTTTAATCTGTAAAATGGGAATGATAACAATACCTGCCAAACCTATTTTCCAGAATTGTATAAGGCTCAAATGAGATCAGGTCAAGGAAATGCGGAAGGAGCCTCATGGCCGAATGTGTCCGTGCTGGCAGTGGGCTAAGCACTTTATGTGCACCATCTCATTTAATCCCATAAGGAATATATTGTTACCCACACCCCACAAATGAGAACATTTGCAGAAGTAAATTTTCTAAAGATCCCACAGGCCATTAAGTTTAAGGTGGAATTTAAGTTTAAGACCACCTGACTTTTTATGCAATATTTAATAAAATACCATAAAATGTAAGGGGAGTTTTTATCTAGGAAATTTATATGTGAAATTTCTGGGCCCTTCTTCCCACTTCCCTTGCTCTTTGCCCTAGACCTCAGATTCTCTCTCCAACAAAAGCCCCCAAATCTGGGTCCTGGAAAGTTCTAGTATGAGCTATCTAGATGTCTCTGTAACCTGAAGTGAAGGGGCCTTCTCATGGGAGTGCCTGTCTTCCTAACTTCTCTCTAGAGGCCAAGTGAATCACTTTCCCTTCTAAGGGAATTCCCAACACCAAAGAGCTGAAGAACCCGTGGTTTCTGGGAGCAGAGATGTTCTCATAGTTGCCGAAGCCACATCACCTACAGGCTCCATTTAGGATGGATCTTACTGTTCCTATTATGGACCACTATAACCATTCTTCCTACAATGCCACTGAATGCCCATCAGAGATGGACTCCCAGGATGGATAGACCAGTAGTCAGTTCCAGTGTAGAATTATATTATGTTCTACTATGCGTTCCCATCTCATATGGTTTGACTGTGTCCCCACCAAAATCTCATCTTGAATTCTCATGTGTTGTAGGAGGAACCCGATGGGAGGTAATTGAATCATGGGGGCAAGTCTTTCCCATGCTGTTCTCATGATAGTGAATAAGTCTCACTAGATCTGATGGTTTTGAAAAAACGAGTTTCCCTACACAAGGTCTCTCTTTCTTTGCCTGCTGCCAACCATGTAAGACATGACTTTGCTCCTCCTTCCCTTCCATCATGATTGTGAGGTTTTCCCAGCCACGTGGAACTATAAGTCCAATTAAATCTCTTTCTTTTGTAAATTTCCCAGTCTTGGGTGTGTCTTTGTCAGCAGCGTGAAAATGGACTAATACTTCACTAATCTCTCAGAGCCCCTGAATTCCATGCCAGGAATACAACTGCCTTCTCCATCTCCACCTGCTAGTCCCAAGGTAGCTGAAACTCAAACCCTCTAAACAACCACCGTGTCTCAGTCAATAGCATGACCTTTCACACGGGCACCAAAGCAAATTCCATAGTGTCTGACACATAGTAGGGATTCAATAAACACTTGTTGAGTTCATTCATTGAACAAAAACATTTATTGAAGGTCATCAGTGTGTCAGACATTCTCCTTGGAGCTGGAGATACTGTGGTAAACAAGTTAGATGAAGGATGAGAAAGAGATGAGAGAGAAGTATGTAATATAACTCTGTGTCGTATAAGTACAAAAAGAAAGTTATGCAGAATAAGGAGGTAGAGGGAGATGAGTATGAAGTGGAGGGAGGGATCTGTTTTAGATAGAGGAGTTAGGATAGGATCCTCTGAGGAAGTGACATTTGAGCAGAGACCATGTTGGAGTGAGGACATGAGATATTCAGATATTCAGAAGGAAAATATTCCAGGGGACGGCAAGTATGAAGGTCCTGAGGCAGGACCAACTTGGAAGTTTGAGTACAAACAAGAAGGCCAAGGTAGCCAGAGCAGAATGCACCAGGAGAAAGACAGTAAGAGATGAGGTTGGCAAGATAGGCCAAGTAGGCTCCTGCAGGGCCCAAAGACCTGGGAAAGGACTAAGACTGGAAGTCTTTGAAGGCTTTGATCAGGGAGTGAAATGATCTGACTTATATTTTAGAAGATAATTATATCTTGTGACTAATGTATATTCTTATATAACACATATTTTCATGACTCGCACATATTCATATATTATAGATATTAATATATGTATAACTTACACATATTCCACTGTACATATCAAATATTACTTAATTTGGAATTTTAAATCTAAGTTTTAGTTCAAAATATTCAGAATGGAATACTAATTAGCCGTGAGGCACACTTCTATTGTCAGTCTTCATATGACAGGGAAAATAATTTAAATATAAGTAGGAGCTAACTAGCTATAGCATATTCTGAATATAGAATAGGGCCTGGATCTAGAATAATAGTCTGAAAACAGGTATGGTTCCTTGCAAGCCCATAAAAGGCCAATAATTTATTTCATAATCTTTGAAATCATTTCTTTTTTGCAAGATTGTTGATGAGTTCAAAAGAAAATATTAAAATGTATTTTAAGTGCCTTGAGAAATACTTTTTATGCTATTTTTTGAACTGTGGTGAAATATACATAACAAAATCTGCTATTTTAACTATTTTTAAGTGTACAGTTCAGTGGCATTAAGCATTTTCACAGTGTTGTGCAACCACCACCATCACCCACCTGCAGACCTTTTTTTGTCATGTAAAACTGAAATTCTGTAACATATTAAACAATAACTCCCCATTCTTCTTTCACCCCCAATCCTCTTTTAACTTTCTGTCTCTATGATTTTGACTACTCTAGGCATCTCAAATAAGTGAAATCATAGAGCATTTGTCCTTTTGTAATCGGCTTATTTCACAATGTTTTCAAGGTTCATCCACGTTTAGAGTGTGACAGAATTTCCTTCCTTTTCAAGGCTGAATAATATCCCACTGGATGTATAGACCACACTTTGTTTATCCATTCACCTCTCACCGAATACTTGCGTTGCTTCCACCTCTTGACTATTATGACTGCTATGAATGTGAGTGTACAATTATCTCTTCATATCCCTGCTCTCAATTATTTGGGATATATGCTCAGAAGTTGAATCTCTGAATCTATTTTTTAATTTATTTGAGGAACGATAATACTGATTTCCATAGTGGCTATTTTACATTCTCACCAGCAGTTTGCAAGGGTTCCAGTTTCTCCACATCCTCAACAATACCTGTTATTTTCTGTCGTTTTTGGTTTTTAATAGTAGCCATCCTAATGAGCATGAGATGGTATCTCACTCTAGTTTTGATTGCATTTCCCTGGTGACTAGTGATGCTGGACAGCTTTTTATGTGCTTGTTGACTCTTTGTAGATCTTCTTTGGAAAAATGTCTATTGAAGTCCTTTGCCCATTTTTTAATCAGGTTGGTTTTTTGTTTTTGAGTTGTATGAGTTATGTGTGTGTTCTGGATATTAACTCCTTATCAGATATATGGTTTGCAAATATTTTCTCCCATTCCATGGGTTGCATTTTCACCCTGTTGACAGTATATTTTGATGACTAACAGTTTTAGGCCAGGTGCTGTAACTCACACTTATAATCCCAGCACTTTGGGAGGCTGAGGCAGGAGGATCACCTGAGGTTAAGAGTTTGAGACCAGCCTGGCCAACATGGTGAAACCCTGTCTCTACTAAAAATAAAAAAATTAGCCAGGTGTGGTGCCACGTACCTGTAGTCCCAGCTACTCGGGAGGCTGAGGCAGGAGACTCACTTGAACCTGGGAGGTGGAGGTTGCAGTGAGCCAAGATCATGCCACTGCACTCCTGCTTGGGCAACAGAGCAAGACTCCATCTCAAAACAAACAAACAAACAGAACACAGTTTTAATTGTTGTATAATTTACCTGTTTTTTTCTTTTGTTGTCTAAGCTTTTTGTTTCACACCTAAGGAATGTTTTTTAAATTATTCCGGCTGCTATTTTGAAAATTGACTATACTGGATTAAGCATGAAAACAGAGAGGAAGTGTCTATAATGACAGAGGAAAGTTTATAGCATTATGGACTAAAGTGGTCTGTAGTGGGGATGGAGAAAAGTAGACAGAATTTTAGATATGTTTTGAAGAGAAAATAGATACAACCTGATTAGTTGGATGAGAGACACAAAGAAAAAAAAGAATAGAGAATGACTCCTACTTTTTTGGCCCGAGGTGCTAGAAGACTGGTGGTACCATCATGAGATGACAACAATTAGGGAAAGAGCTGATTTATAGAAGGCTTTATCATGTTTTGTGGAAGCTGTCTATCATATATCCAAATAGAGTTGTCTGACAAGTAGCTGGATAGATATACAAGCCTGGAGTTAAGAGGAAAGAACCATGTGGTAGATTTGGAATTCCCTTGTTATCTATTGCCACAATACTGCATAACAACCATAAAACCCTAATTGTTCATGCATGGAGAAAGGCTGACTAGATGGCTTTGCCAATCTTGGCTAAACTCACATGTCAGGGAGTCAGCTAGCTGGCTGTTTATCCAAGCCAGCCTCAGCTCTCAGCTTCACATATCTCCCATCCTCCATAGACTAGTCCAACGATGTCTTGTGGTAAAGACAGAACTGCAAGAGATAAAGACCAAGCCTAATTGTCCAAGCATTTTTCAAGCCTCTACCTACATCAAATTTGCTGATATTCCACTGGTTAAAGCTAGTCACAGGGCCTATCCCAGAGACCAGAGTGGGGAAGCATTGCAAAGCTACTTGGCAAAGAGTTGAAGAAATGGGACCACTTTTGTAGTTGCCACTTCACAACTGTGTAGAGATTGTATTTAATGCCTTGGGACTAACAGGAAAGTATAGAAGATGCAACGAGAGATGACCACTGTCTGTCTTTGCCAAGAATCAAAGAGGATAATGAGAGGCACCATCCTCTGAGACTTAACTCTGAAGATCTGCATCTCTTATCGGGACTACTTGCCGTAAAAATGGAAACAGCAAGATCTTAGGATGATTTGAAGAATGACTAGATTCTGTCCTAGGCTGGTAGGTGATAGAGTTTCTGAGACATGTTCAGATTCAGATAACTTTTAAAGGTCAAGCTAATAGAACTTGATGGAGTATGACAGACAGGTAAGAAACAAGGAGACTCCTAGGTTTCTTGCCTGAACAACGAGGAGTGCCATTACCAGGATGGGAAAAACAGAGAGAAGGCAGGTTTGGCAGATAAAACAGGAATATGGTTTTGGAACATGGAAGCCTGAGATCCCAGTGGAGCTGCTTGGCAGGTAATTGAATATGAGAGTATAAAGTTCAGGGAAAAGTTTAAGTTTAGAGATACAACTTTAGCAGCTATCAACAAATGAGGCTATTTAAAACCTGTGAATGGAAGAGATCACCTAAGTTATGATGCATGTGAAGAAAAGAAGTTCACAGGCTTACCAATTAACTGTGTTCTACTCCTTGACCTCTCCATCTGGTAGACACCCACTACCTACTTCATGGTTCTCAAATGTGGATCCTCCTGTGTCATTCCTACTATTACCACTGTCTTAGTCAAAGTCTTCATCTTTCACCTAGACCACTACAACTGCTTCCAACTGGTCTCACTCTCTCCAAGGTCACTTCATTAGCTCATTCTCCGTATACAGTCACCAGGGGGGATCTTTGTCACACCAATCTATTTTTGCCACTTCTGCTTTAGAAGCTTAATACAAACTCAGTCATGAATGGCTCAGTCTGA
This sequence comes from Theropithecus gelada, assembly GCF_003255815.1. Classification (NCBI taxonomy): domain Eukaryota; kingdom Metazoa; phylum Chordata; class Mammalia; order Primates; family Cercopithecidae; genus Theropithecus; species Theropithecus gelada. The sequence goes on along the minus strand of NC_037675.1, from coordinate 79,372,701 downwards.
CATCATCTGAATTCGGTGACTAAAGGTAACATCACTAACCATGGAACAAATGTGATTCAGCAGGAAACACATCGCACCACTGATGAAGTTTTCTTGCCAAAAGAGAGAATCTCATCTGATCAAGCCTCTAGCTCTAACTACTAGTTTGTAGAAAATAAGGGAGTTAGAGGAGCTTGTAGTACCATGAGGGATAACTAGCCAAATCCAAACTTTGGGAGACAACAGGACAACCTAGTTTCCTAAAACAACAACAAAATTTAAGTGGGGGGAACTATGAAGGGAAATGTGGAGAATGTAGATTAAAAGAGAATCAAGAGATGAACCATCCACGTGCCATATGTGCACTGTGTTTGGATTCTGATTTAAACAAATTGACTGTAAAAAGACATGTTTGAGGCAGGAAAAATTCAACATATGCAGTATTTTAAATGCTATTAAGGAATTTTTGTTTATTTTCTTGGGTGTGAAAGTGAAACAGTGGTTATATATTTTAAATTAAATTATCTGGTATGTTTTTATGGCTATATTTTTTTTAAAAAAAGAAATTATATTGAAGTATCCATGAGTACTGGATTTGCTTCAAGATACTCCAGCAATTAAAAAGGAAAGTTGGCCAGACATGGTGGCTCACACCTACAATCCCAGCACTTTAAGAGGCCAAGGAGGATTGCTTAAGGCCAGAAGTTCAAGACCAGCCTGGGAAACATAGTGAAACTCCATCTCTAAATTTTAAAATATAAGAAAATTTTGAAAAGAAAATTGAGAGAAACAATGAAACAAAAATGGGAGAAAGTTGGTAGTTATTAAAGCTGGTTATGGGTACACGAGGCTTCATTGTCCTACTCTATTTTGGTATATTTGAAAATTTTCCATTATAAAAAGGAAAAAAAGGAAAAATCATAACACATATAGCAAGTCGAACGTGAAACTGGCTTTATCTTCATTTCAGCCTTTTCTCTTTCAACCTCATAACATGTTATATTCCAGATACTCCAAAACTAACAATTATTCAATAAAATATATTCACGATTTTAGTAATGCATGCTTTAACAAGATGTTAATTAATATCTACTGGGTTTTTTTTAAATCAGACATATTCAAAATGCCCACAACCAACACCAGTCTATTGCTAAAACAGTTTATAACAGAGCAGCATTTATTGTGTGTTCTTAGTGCATACATTTTATTGGAACACTGTATACCCCGTTTTCTAAACACCTATCCAACCCTCTTTCATACCTCCAAACCTTTCCTCATACTGTTTCTGCTTTCTAGGTGCCATTCCTCTACTTTGCCACCTGGAAAACTCCTCCAATGTCCGTCTCAAATGCCAGTTCCTCTATGACCCTTCCTACGTTCTCTCCTCCTTGACCCTCACCTGCCATTTTAAACAGGGTCAGCTGCTCCCTCTTCTGTGCTCCCCGACTTTATCACCACTCTAAGTCATGTCAGCTGCCTCCCCAGCTAGATGGAGAACTCCTTGGTGTGTATATCACGCAACCCTAGCACATGGTGAGTGATTCTTGAAGATAAAATGAGGAGGGGAGGGAAGAGAAAAGGAAGGAAGGAAGGAAGGAAGGAAGGAAGGAAGGAAGGAAGGAAGGAAGGAAGGAAGGAAGGAAGGAAGGAAGGAAGGGAGGGAGGGAGGGAGGGAGGGAGGGAGGATTGGTTTCACCTCCCTTCCTCCCCCATTCTAATTGCAGAGACTCCTCACATAGTACCTGTGTCCTCTGAGAGCCCAGAAGCACTTCATCACCTATTGCTCATATCAAGTATCAAAAGGAACCCACCGCCCACCCAGCTCATGCCCCACCAGGGTGGACAATCTTTAAGCAGGTGTAAGCTTCCTACATAGAACTCCCATTTCTTCCCTTCCTCCAATCCCAAAACCAAGAGTAATGAAATGGACAGAACTCAACCTCCAAGTTTCTAAAGAACTTTGGGGCATCTTTTGGCCACAACCCAGTACCCCACAAAAGAGGGCAGGCAAAGTCCTGTAACCTTTTTCCTAAGAGCTGCCACTTGGGAACGCCTCCAGCAGAGTACTTTGGTGGCTTGCAAAATCCAAGGCCCTGATAGAAGCAGGAAATGTGATTAAGACCACTCTCTCTGGCAATTACTGGCTCAAGCACTCTAATAGCTCTTAGCAAAAAATTACCCCTCCATCATGATGAAGACAGAAACAGACGTTACAAATGAGTGCCAACTGCTGCAGCACATTGCCTGCAAGTTAACCCTTGGGATCCCACAATCTGTGACCCATACCTCTAATAGCTGGGAAACCTGAGGTTCCAAAAGGCACCAATGTCCACACGCCCAGAGGTTGCTCCTACAACATTCCCAGAAGAGCTGTGTGGTCTTCAGTTAGGTGACTGCCTCTGGTTTCCGATCTAAAGCCACTCCTTTACAGGACAATTCTATGGCCACAGATTGAGGTTCAGTTCCCACTTAAAATGTGATTATATCCCAAGGGTAAGTGTAAATCTACTTGGCATGGCCCACCACCTTCCCAGAATCTAAACATGGCACCTCTGCCCAGTTATATTTGGTTCCAAGAAAGAAACTTCCTTGCATTTTGGTTTATCAAAAAAACATAAAATTAAACTGATACACAGAGAGTGGGGTGCGGAACGGTGCCCATTCAAACTGGATTTTTATTGAGTTGTAAGGAAAGGGGATAAATCCCCAAATGTCCTAAACACATTGAAATAGCAAGTGACTTTAGAAGTCATCCTGCCTCTCCAACACAGTCCCCAGTCCCCGAGGCATGTGAGCCATTTGCATTCTGTAGGAACCCCCAACTAAGGGAGGCGGAATAGAGGCATGATTAACAGCAGGCCCTGAGAATCAGGCAAACCGGGTCCAAGTACTGACAATATCCCTTATTAGCTGTGGGTCTTGGGAGAGTGTTTCTTCAAACTTGATGACTGATCTGCCAAGTCTCTTTTTTTAACTCCCTTCACTGGGTTGTCAGGAGAGTTAAATGAGAGGATGTGTAAATTACCCAGTGCCTAGCACGTGGTAGCCATAGGGTACTCACCCTGATGAGTAGTTTGCATGATTAGCCCAGAGGAACAACAAAAGCTTAGAGTGACTTACTTATGACTTCTTCAATAACAGCACTGACTCAGTGCCAGGCACTGTTCCAAGTGCTTCAGTGCGCCATGTTCACTCATGCAATCCTCATAACAACTGGAAGAGGTAAATACTATTATGATTTCAATTTTATAGTTGTCAAAACTGAGGCACCATGATGGCAAATATTTCTCTCAAGGTCCATAGCAAATCGGTGACGGATCAGGATTCAAGCTCAGGCATCTGGCTCTAGAGTCCAGCTCAAAGCAACCACGCTCCACTACATCTAGTAGAATACCCCAGCAACTAGTGATTGCAGAGCCGTGTTCATGCCATCAAGCACATTAGCACACCTGTCCCACTGACCTATCTGGTGGAAACAAGCTTGCCAGCCAATGAATGGGCCTCCCCATGTTGTCTCGCTGCAGAGATACCAGAACTGCTTGGCATTTTTCTTGTTGCTTTTTATTTCATTTTTTATTTCATTTCATTTTTATTTTATTTTATTTCATTTTCATTTTTTATTTCATTTGGTGTCTTCATTTGCCTAGAGTGTTCACCATGATGTTCTGAACCTTCCTATAGTTATTTCCCTCCTGGCTTTCTCCTCCTGGGTAATTCTCTCTTGGCATCAAGACCCAATTCAAACATCAGTTTCTTCTGGAACTATTCCCACTTGATTAAATGTCCTGGCTCTTTGCCTTCACAGCACCCTCAGCAAACATCTAACAGAAGCGTTTATTGCATTGAATTGTCCTAGTTGGTTGATGTCTCTGTCACCACCCCTCTGAGCTACATGCTCTGTGAGGGCAGGGTTAGTATTTCATTCCACTTGGTGATCCAACCAACGTAGGTTCCTACCTCTAGTAGAACATACTAGTACATATGTACAATCAAATGAGGGCCTTGTACCCTCCATACTTTTTGGTGAAGTGACTTCAGAAACATTGTGTTGACAGTAATCTTGCTGTACTACCTAGTCCAATATTTTAAGAATACATCTTGATCAAGAGCAACAATAAAATCTTTCTGTATTCCTGTCTACATAAAAGAGACTGCCCCCAGCCTCTTCAAGAAGAGAGAAAGGTTAAAGAGAAGGAGAAATGGAGGGGAGGTCTGTTTCAATATGTCAAAATACTAGTACAGATGCTGCACTTAAAAAAATCATCTATAAAAAGAAATGAAGTACCAATACATGCTACAACTTGGATGAACCTCAAAAACATTATGCTAAGTGAAAGAAGCCAGACATAAAAGACCAACATATTGTATGATTCCTTTTATATAAAATATCCAGAATAGGCAAGTCCATAGAGACAGAAAGCAGATTAGTGGTTGCCAGGGGCCGGGGGTGGGATAGGGAATGAGAAAGGATTATTTAAAGGGTATTTTCTGGGAAGATGAAAAAGTTTTGAAACTGGAGAAAGAAAGTCATTGCCCAACATTATGAATGCACAAAATGCCACTGAATTGTACACTTTAAAATAGTTAATTTAGGGCCGGGCGTGGTGGCTCATGCCTGTAATCCCAGCACTTTGGGAGGCTGAGGCAGATGGATCACCTGAGGTCAGGAGTTCAAGACCAGCCTGACCAACATGGTGAAAACCCACCTCTACTAAAAATAGAAAAATTAGCTGGGAATGGTGGCTGGTACCTGTAATCCCAGCTACTTGGGAGGCCGAGGCAGGAAAATTGCTTGAACCCAGGAGGCGGAAGTTGAAGTGAACTGAGATCACACCATTGCACTCCAGCCTGGGCGATGAAAGCAAAACTCTGTCTCAAAAAACATAAATAAATTAAAAATAAAATGGTTAATATGGCTGGACATGATAGTTCATGCCTGTAATCCTAGCATTTTGGGAGGCCGAGGCAGGAGGATCACTTGAGGCCAGGAGTTCAAGACCAGTGTGGGCAAAAAAGTGAGCTCCTATCTCTACAAAAAATAAAAAATTAACCTGTGCATCTGTAGTCCCAGCCATTCAGGAGGCTGACATGGAGGATTGCTTCAGTCCAGGAGGTCAAGATTGCAGTGAGCCATGATTTGCCACTGTACTCCAGCCTGGGTGACAGAGTAAGACTCCGTCTCAAAAAAAAAAAAAAAAAAAAAATTTATTTTATACTACGTGGATTTCACCTCAATTTTTTAAAAAATAGAAGAAAGGATCCCCAGACCCACCCTAAGAGGCTTGTTCATGCTACTGTGAGCTTGTAAGTATAGGGAGCCCACCCTATGCCTGCCCAGGTGTCCAGGGCACTGTCTAGGGCAGGAGACACAGGGCAGAGGCTGCAGAGATAGGCTACACTCCCAAGAGACAGGCTCGAGGACACCGGAAGGGCATTCTTGGGACTCCCTTCCTGGATACGATTACCCTAGCTGAGTGCAAAAATATTAGGTGAGAAAAAAAAAATACAGGACCAAGGACAAAGCACTCTAAGTGCCCCAGCTTAATATAGACTTTACCCAATAGTCTTAAAATCAATGTGACTGTCGCTTAGCTTATGAAGGATCATGCTCTTGGGACAAGACACATTCCTATGGACCTGGCACACCAGGAGGGAGAAGGATCTCTATCTAAGTGTTTCAAAAGGCTGCATTGCTCTGAACCAGCCCCTGCTTTTCTGCCCTCACTCCTCTGGCCTGAGAGACCCCAGCCCAGGGTGACCTGCCAACTTGCAAACATCTCCAAAGCCAGGAGCTTATGTTGCAATTTAAAGGCAATGTTCTCCATTTCTCTTCTGGGAAACTCTGCAAATGATCTCCTGTGTATCATGGAGTCCAATAGAGGTCTGTGGCTTCTCCTGTTTAGGTGCCATTTAAGCTAGGGAGTTGAGAAAAGCAAAAAGAGTGATTATAGACCCCAAGGGCCAGGACATCTAAAGTAGATACCTGTGCCTGGGCATGGTGGCTCACGACTATAATCCCAGCACTTTGGGAGGCCAAGACAGGTGGATCACTTGAGGTCAGGAGTTTAAGACCAGCCTGGCCAACATAGTGAAACTTCATCTCTACCAAAAATACAAAAATTAGCTGGGCACGGTGGTGCATGCCTGTAATCCCAGCTACTCAGGAGGCTGAGGCAGGAGAATCACTTGAGCCTGGGAGGCGGAGGTTGCAATGAGCTGAGATCACGCCACTGCACTCCAGCCTGGGTGACAGAGCAAGACTCTGTCTTAAAAATAAATAAATAAAAACATAAAAATAAAATAAAATAAAGTAGATACCTGTCAAGTTGTCCATAGTTGACACTCTCCCTTTCTCCCCCACCTTCAATCCACATGGCAGAAATGGACTCCCAGTCACCATCTTTACTCAGAAACTTAACTCAGTCACCTTGCCCATAGTTGATTGAACCAAGGGTGAGCACATGACTTAAGCTAGCCAATCAGAGACATCCCTCTGAGAATATGGAATTGAAACCATAAGACAAAACTGGATTGTTCCATGAAGCTTCATGTATAGATATAAATTTGAGAGCTCAGGGACAGCCACTGTTTTCTAGTCTATGGTCTGGTGTGTGGTCAGCTGTTCTTAAAATGACTCCTAGTCATCTACACCTCCTGGTATTCACACTCTTGTGTAATTTCCTCTCCTTGAGTGTAGGCTAGACATAGTCACTTGCTTTTCACAAATAGAACATGGAAAATGTGATATCACCTCCGAGATTAGAAAGTAAAAGGCTGTCATTTCCATCTTGCTCCCTTCTCTCTGGCTCTTCTCACTTGTACTGATGAAGCAAACTGCTATATTGTAAGGCGAGGCCCACATGGCCAGGAACTAAGGATGGCTTCCAGCCAACAGCCAGCAAGGGGCTCTTGGTCTAACTGTCCAGGAACTAAATCCTGCCAACACCATGTGGTGAGCTTAGAAACAGATCATTCCCTAGTTGAGCCTTGAGATGACTGCAGTTCCAGCTCACACCTTTTATTGCAGCCTCTGAGAAACAGAAGACCCTGCTAAGCCTCACCTGGATCTACAGGATCCAGAATCTACAGAAACTATGACATTCTTAATGTTATCTTCAGTCACTAAGTTTTAGGGTGATTTGTTACACAGCAACAGATAACTAATACATGGTCTAAGGCTGAAGAAAAGGGAAGCCACGCTGAAAAGAGAAGACAACAGAGCAGAAGCACATAGGGAAGGAGAAATGAAAGACAGAGGGAAAACTGGAAGTCAGAGTTCTCCATGGATTGGATTGATGTGGCAAGACCAATTAGAGGCAATTGCTGTCCTTCAGGCAAGAGATGATGGTAGCAGATGTAATGCCCATTTCTGCAAGAAAAGACTAAGGGAGGAAAATGTTCAGGGAGAAAATCAACAGATCAGTTTTATTTGAATATATGGTCAGTTAACATACAAAAGCATGACACAGCAAATGCATAATGAACTATGTTGGTACTTCTCCAATACTACAAAGATTAGGAAGACAAGATCCTTGTCCTCAAGGTACTCACAGTTTAGGGGAGGACAGGCAAGCATGCACAATATATTCTGTAGTTCATTTGGCCTGTGAGCGAAGTGTTATATGTTAAAAAGAAAAGGGAGTGCTTTATTGTGCCTGGGAAGACAGAGAAGTTTCTCAGGGAGTGACAGGAATGTGCACACTGATCACACCTATGGAAAAATACATTTCATGCAGTGGCAAGGATATAAAGGGAATTCAGAGTAATAAAATACAGTTCTATATTCCCTTGTAGTCTTTCTTGTCTTCGGGGCATAATAAAACAATTCATAATTCACCCTTTAATTTAGGGGAAGATAAAGGTCTTAGATCAAAGAGTAAAGTGAGATCCTATGAGGCAGTTTGGAGAGTTCCACGTAACCTTTGCCCACTTTAGAAAAACAGATGAACGCACGAGTTTTCATGGAGAACAGTAGCCTTAGCTGAGTCACAGTTATGAGTGGAGTCTCTGGAGATAAACTTGGCTGCTCTCTGTGTACCCTGACCCTGCCATTGATCACCTATGAGATCTTGGCCAGCTTACCTCTCTCTCTAAGCCTCAGTTTTCTCATTGTAAGCTGGTGATAATGATTTTTGTCAAAAGGATTAAATTTAATAATATTGCAGTGCTTTTCCAATTGGGATCCACAAATACATTTTCTGAGTCTTATGAATTTTTTAACTACATTTTTTAATGTGAGGTTTTCATTTGGAGAGCAGGTTAAATATTCTAATATTAACACATTCCAGATCATCTAAATGACTACCTCATAACTAAGTCCTGCTGGGAGATTCAAGTATCAAAGTTTTCAAAGGCATTTGCACTAGTACTGGCACCAGCAACTACTATTTTATGACCTTGGGTTGTTAATGAGAGACATATTTAATATGTAAATGTGCTAATATCTTAATATGTTAAAAGACAGAGAGTTAATATGTAAATACTGCTTTGAGTCAACAATAGGCCAAATGATATCATAGCAACTGTACAAATGAAGCCTTCAGGGTGGGGCAGTGGTTAAACAGAGAAATTAATGGGAGAATTGAGTCATCAGTCAGCCTAAGGGAGCATTGATATGGCAAGAAAAAACCCCACACCACACTCAAACACTGCAATTCACAGTTGAACAGCTAATTAGTTTCAACAAACATTGTCATTTGTCACATTAAATAAATGATGTTGATTTGCATTGTTTTGTGTTCTATTTTTGTTTGCATTTAACTTTTAAATTTCATTTGGTTTTATACTTGTTTAAACACTGTAAGCATAAGAAGTTTTGACCTAGCATTGTGTCAATACTTATTTGTTTTGTTTTTCCACAGGTCTACATCAGTCCAAAGTGTGTCAATACATATTTAAGGAACAAAATAATTTTTTAAATAAACTTTAGGAGTCCATGAAAAAATACTTTTCCTTTTAAAGGAGGCCATATATCAGTTAATTTGGAGAAACACACAATAAGCCACATAAAGCACTCAGCATGATGTGTAGAAATGGTAATTATTATTAAATACTTGAGATAACACTGGAGTTTCAGTCCCAGGAAAGATGGAGTAAACACGTTTCATCTTATTTCTCTTATTGAGTGTAGCTACAAATCTTAGAATGTATGGAGCAGCTATCTCATTTCTTGTGAGTTTACCATTTTTTCCGGTTAGTATTCCCCAGCCTGAACTTAATGTAGCCCAAAACCCAGAATAAGCAATAGGGTAGAGAGAGTGAGCTCCAGGAGAAGCCTCTTGCTCTGGCTAAGAGATCAAGAAATGGAATTCCTAATGCTCAGTGACAATGCAGAAATCCCTAGATCTTTAAACTCTTTCCCTCCATTATTTCACACTCCAGTTTGCCCCCCCACCCCCTACCCCCAACTCGCCACAAAAAAATCCAGTGGTAGCAACAGAATCCCACAGAAATCAAAACTCAGAGGAAGGGGAACCTTCCTCTATGATTAATGAAGCTGTGATCCTAAGAGAATGCAATGAACCCCCATTGCTTTTTTTCTCTCTATGTCCATCCACTGATTAGCCTTAGGTATTGGCACACTTATAAAATGGGTAGCAAAACTGGGTAGATAAAGCCCCAGATTTCTGCCTGGAGGATAGACAAGGGAGCCTCAAGAATCCAGATAGTAATAAGGATGTGGAAAGGGAAGAAGTTAGGAAAGTGGACCCATAAAATTGATTGTAAACTCCTGGACTCACCCCTAAACTGTGGATGCATGGATCTGATCCCAATTAGCATACCAAAGACAGCACTGAGATAACAATTAGACCAACATTCAGGTCCCAGACTAGCCACTGGGTAACATACACATGGATAAGAGTCAAATAGCACACAAAGGATTTAACAACTAAATTGACTTGGAAACAACAGCCCACAAAAAGTGACTTGGAACTTGCAGCCTGAACCTGACCAAGTTACTAATTGCCTACTAAGACAAAAATATCAATGTTTCCAAGGACTTGTAAAAGGGCCCAGAGAGGCAGAGGTTGCAGTGAGCCGAAATTGCACCACTGCACTCCAGCCTGGGCAACAGAGTGAGCAAGACTTCATCTAAAAAAAAAAAAAACCAGGGCCCAGAGTCTCATAACAAAATATTTAAAACATTCTGGATACAATCAAAAACTACTTGACATGGGAAGAGCCAGAAAATGTTCAACTCATTTGAGAAAAGACAATCAATAGATGTCAACACCTAGATAAGAGAAATGATGGAAATATCTGATAGACTTTAAGGCAGCTATTATAAATATGCTCCAATAAATAATCACTAATACTCTGGAAACAAATGTAAAAGTAGAAAGTCTGGGCAAAGAAATAGAAGACATTAAGAAAATCAAGTGGAAAGTTGAGAACTTAAAAATACAATATGGCCTCAATAGCAAAATAGGGGTGACAGAGGAAAGAGTCAACAAACTGTAATGTAGATGAATAAAAATAATCCAAAATGAACAACAGATATAAACTATTTTTTTCAATGAGCAGAGCCTCAGGAGCCTGGAGGACACTAACAGAATGTCTTATATTTATATTATTATAGTGTAAAACAGAGAAAAGAAATAACACGCTGCTGAAAAACATTTGAAGAAATAATGGTTGAAAAGTTGTCAAACCTGGAAAAAGAAAAACCTACAAACTCAAGAAACTCAGTAAACTCAAAATAGGATAAACCCCCAAAAACCATGCCCAGACACATCATAATCAAATTGCTGAAAACTAAATGCAACGTAAAATTCTTAAAAGTTACCAGAGAAAAACACCACCTTATTTAAAGGAGAGCAATAATTTAAATGACTGTGGATTTGTCATTAGAAACCATGGAGGCCAGGAAGAAGTGGCACACTATTTTTAAAGTGCTAACAGTAAATAAATGGCCACTCAAGTTTTCATGTCCAACAAAAATATTCTTCAGGAATTAACCTGATATAAAGATCTGCTCAGATAAAGAAAACTAAGAGAATTTATTGCCAGCAGACCTACTCTAAAAGAATTGCCAAAATAAGTTTTTTGGAAAAAAAGAGAAATAATACCTGAAGATATTTTGGAACATCAGGAATTTTAAAAGAGCAACAGAATAGGTAAAAATCTGGTTGAGTATAATAAACTATTCTTCATTTCTTAAGTTATTTAAAATACGTAAAATGGGAGGGGGTGTCAAGATGGCTGAATAGGAACAGCTCCAGCCTCCAGCTCCCAGTGTGAGTGACACAGAAGACAGGTGATTTCTGCATTTCCAACTGAGTTACCGGGTTCATCTCACTGGGGCATAGGACAGTTGGTGCAGGACAGTGGGTGCAGTCCAATGAACGAGAGCCAAAGCAGGGCGAGGCATCACCTCACCCGGGAAGCACAAGGGGGTAGGGAATTCCTTTTCCTAGCTAAAGGAAACCATGACACACAACACCTGGAAAATCGGGTCACTCCCACCCTAATACTGCTCTTTACCAAGGGTCTTAGCAAACTGCACACCAGGAGATTATATCACACACCTGGCTTGGAGGGTCGCATGCCCACGGAGCCTCCCTCATTGCTAGCACAGCAGTCTGAGACCTAACGGCAAGGCGGTAGCGAGGCTTGGGGAGGGGCACCTGCCAAAGATGAGGCTTAAGTAGGTAAATAAAGTGACCGGGAAGTTTGAACTGGGTGGAGGTCTGTAGACTCCATCTCTGGGGACAGGGCAGGGCTAAACAAAAAGCAGCAGAAACCTCTGCAGATATAAATGTCCCTGTCTGACAGCTTTGAAGAGAGTAGTGATTCTCCCAGCATGGAGGTTGAGATCTGAGAACGGGGAGACTGCCTGCTCAAGTGGGTCCCTGACCCTCGAGTAGCCTAACTGAGAGAGCCTAACTGGGAGTAGCCTAACTGGAGTGGACCTAAAGCAAACTCCAACAGACCTGCAGCTGAGGGTCCTGACTGTTAGAAGGAAAACTAACAAACAGAAAGGACATCCACACCAAAACCCCATCTGTACGTCACCATCATCAAAGACCAAAGCGAGATAAAACCACAAACATGGGGAAAAAGCAGTGCAGAAAAGATCATAATTCAAAAAATCAGAGCACCTCTCCCCCTCCAAAGGAACACAGCTCCTGCCAGCAATGGAACAAAGTTGGACAGAGAGTGACTTTGACGAGTTGAGAGAAGAAGGCTTCAGTCGATCAAACTTCTCAGAGCTAAAGGAGGAACTACGAACCCAGCACAAAGAAACTAAAACCTTGAAAAAAGATTTGATGAATGGATAACTAGAATAACCAATGCAGAGAAGTCCATAAACGACCTGATAGAGATGAAAACCATGACACGAGAACTATGTGACAAATGCACAAGCTTCAGTAACCAACTCAATCAACTGAAAGAAAGAGTATCAGAGATTGAAGATCAAATGAATGAAATGAAGTGAAAAGAGAAGTTTAGAGTAAAAAAAGTAAAAAGAAATGAACAAAGCCTCCAAGAAATATGCAATTATGTGAAAAGACCAAATCTATGTCTGATTGGTGTACCTGAAAGTGATGGGGAGAATGGAACCAAGTTGAAAAACACTCTGCAGGATACTATCCAGGAGAACTTCCCCAACCTGGCAAGGCAGGCCAACATTCAACTTCAGGAAATACAGAGAATGCCACAAAGATACTGTCCTAGAAGAGCAACTCCAAGACACATAATTGTCAGATTCACCAAAGTTGAAATGAAGGAAAAACTGTTAAGGGCAACCAGAGAGAAAGGTCGGGTTACCCACAAAGGGAAGCCCATCAGACTAACAGTAGATCGCTTGGTAGAAACTCTACAAGCCAGAAGAGAGTGGAGGCCAATATTCAACATTCTTAAAGAAAAGAATTTTCAAGCCAGAATTTCATATCCAGCTAAACTAAGTTTCATAAGTGAAGGAGAAATAAAATTATTTACAGACAAGCAAATGCTTAGAGATTTTGTCACCACCAGGCCTGCCCTACAAGAGGTCCTGAAGGAAGCACTAAACATGGAAAGGAACAACTGGTACCAGCCATTGCAAAAACATGCCAAAATGTAAAGACCATCAATGCTAGGAAGAAACTGCATCAACTAACGAGCAAAATAACCAGCTAACATCATAATGACAGGATCATGTTCACACATAACAATATTAACCTTAAATGTAAATGGGCTAAATGCTCCAATTATAAGACACAAACTGGAAAATTGGATAAAGAGTCAAGACCAATCAGCTTGCTATATTCAGGAGACCCATCTCACATGCAGAGACACACATAAGCTCAAAATATAGGGATGGAGGAAGATCTACCAAACAAATGGAAAACAAAAAAAGGCAGGGGTTGCAATCCTAGTCTCTGATAACAGACTTTAAACCATCAAAGATCAAAACAGACAAAAAAGGCCATTACATAATGGTGAAGGGATCAATTCAACAAGAAGAGCTAACTATCCTAAATATATATGCACCCAATACAGGAGCACCCAGATTCATAAAGCAAGTCCTTAGAGACTTACAAAGAGACTTAGACTCCCACACAATAATAATGGGAGACTTTAACACCCCACTGTCAACATTAGACAGATCAACGAGACAGAAAGTTAACAAAGATATCCAGGAATTGAACTCAACTCTGCACCAAGCGGACCTAATAAACATCTACAGAACTCTCCTCCCCAAATCAACAGAATATATATTCTTCTCAGCACCACATCGTACTTACTCCAAAATTGACCACATAGTTGGAAATAAAGCAACCCTCAGCAAATGTAAAAGAACAGAAATTATAACAAACTGTCTCTCAAACAACAGTGTAATCAAATTAGAACTCAGGACTAAGAAACTCAATCAAAACCACTCAACTACATGGAAACTGAACAATCTGCTCCTGAATGACTACTAGGTACATAACAAAATGAAGGCAGAAATAACAATGTTCCTTGAAACCAATGAGAACAAATATACAACATACCAGAATCTCTGGGACACATTTAAAGCAGTGTGTAGAGGGAAATTTATAGCACTAAATGCCCACAAGAGAAAGCTGGAAAGATCTAAAATTGACACTCTAACATCACAATTAAAAGAATAGAGAAGCAAGAGCAAACACATTCAAAAGCTAGCAGAAGGCAAGAAATAACGAAGATCAGGGCAGAACTGAAGGAGATAGAGACACAAAAAACCCTCCAAAAAATCAATGAATCCAGGAGTTGGTTTTTTGAAAGATCAACAAAATTGATAGACCACTAGCAAGACTAATAAAGAAGAAAAGAGAGAAGAATCAAATAGATGCAATAAAAAATGATAAAGGGGATATCACCACCAACCTCACAGAAATACAAACTACCATCAGAGAATACTATAAACACCTCTATGAAAATAAACTAGAAAATCTAGAAGAAATGGATAATTTCCTGGACACTTACATTCTCCCAAGACTAACCCAGGAGGAAGTTGAATCCCTGAATAGACCAATAGCAGGCTCTGAAATTGAGGCAATAATTAATAGCCTACAAACCAAAAAAAGTCCAGGACCAGATGGATTCACAGCTGAATTCTACCAGAGGTACAAGGAGGAGCTGGTACCATTCCTTCTGAAACTATTCCAATCAATAGAAAAAGAGGGAATCCTCCTTAACCCATTTTATGAGGCCAACATCATCCTGATACCAAAGCCTGGCAGAGACACAACAAAAAAAGAGAATTTTAGACCAATATCCCTGATGAACATCGATGTAAAAATCCTCAATAAAATACTGGCGAACTGAATCCAGCAGCACATCAAAAAGCTTATCCACCATGATCAAATGGGCTTTATCCCTGCGATGCAAGGCTGGTTCAACATACGCAAATCAATAAACGTAATCCAGCATATAAACAGAACCAAAGACAAAAACCACGTGATAATCTCAATAGATGCAGAAAAGGCCTTTGACAAAATTCAACAGCCCTTCATGCTAAAAACTCTCAATAAACTAGGTATTGATGGAACGTATCTCAAAATAATAAGAGCTATTTATGACAAACCCACAGCCAATATCATACTGAATGGGCACAAACTGGAAGCATTCCCTTTGAAAACTGGTACAAGACAGGGATACCCTCTCTCACCACTCCTATTCAACATAGTGTGGAAGCTCTGGCTAGGGCAATCAGGCAAGAGAAAGAAATAAAGGGTATTCAATTAGGAAAAGAAGAAGTCAAATTTTCCCTCTTTGCAGATGACATGATTGTCTATTTAGAAAACCCCATTGTCTCAGCCCCAAATCTCCTTAAGCTGATAAGCAACTTCAGCAAAGTCTCAGGATACAAAATCAATGTGCAAAAATCACAAGCATTCTTATACACCAGTAACAGACAAACAGAGAGCCAAATCATGAATGAACTTCCACTCACAATTGTTTCAAAGGGAATAAAATGCCTAGGAATCCAACTTACAAGGGATGTGAGGGACCTCTTCAAGGAGAACTACAAACCACTGCTCAATGAAATAAAAGAGGATACAAACAAATGGAAGAACAAGCCATGCTCATGGATAGGAAGAATCAATACTGTGAAAATGGCCATACTGCCCAAGGTAGCTTATAGATTCAATTCCATCCCCATTAAGCTACCAATGACTTTCTTCACAGAATTGGAAAAAACTGCTTTAAAGTTCATATGGAACCAAAAAAGAGCCCGCGTTGCCAAGACAATCTTAAGTCAAAAGAACAAAGCTGGAGGCATCATGCTACCTGACTTCAAACTATACTACAAGGCTACAGTAACCAAAACAGCATAGTAGTGGTACCAAAACAGAGATATAGACCAATGGAACAGAACAGAGCCCTCAGAAATAATACCACACATCTACAACCATCTGATCTTTGACAAACCTGACAAAAACAAGAAATGGGGAAAGTATTTCCTATTTAATAAATGATTCTGGGAAAACTGGCTAACCATAAGTAGAAAGCTGAAACTGGATCCCTTCCTTACACCTTATACAAAAATTAATTCAAGATGGATTAGAGACTTAAATGTTAGACCTAAAACCATAAAAACCCTAGATGAAAACCTAGGCAATACCATTCAGGACACAGGCATGGGCAAGGACTTCATGTCTAAAACACCAAAAGCCATGGCAACAAAAGCCAAAATTGACAAATGGGATCTAATTAAACTAAAGAGCTTCTGCACAGAAAAAGAAACTGCCATCAGAGTGAACAGGCAACCTACAGAATGGGAGCAAATGTTTGCAATCTACTCATCTGACAAAGGGCTAATATCCAGAACCTACAAAGAACTCAAACAAATTTACAAGAAAAAAACAAACAACCCCATCAAAAAGGGGGCAAAGGATATGAACGGACACTTCTCAGAAGAATTTATGCAGCCAACAGACACATGAAAAAATGCTCATCACTCGCCATCAGAGAAATGCAAATCAAAACCACAATGAGATACCATCTCATGCCAGTTAGAATGGGAATCATTAAAAAGTCAGGAAACAACAGGTGCTGACTGAGAGGATGCTGGAGAAATAGGAATACTTTTACACTGTTGGTAGGACTGTAAACTAGTTCAACCATTGTGGAAGACAGGGTGGCAATTCCTCAAGGATCTAGAACTAGAAATACCATTTGACCCAGCCATCCCATTACTGGGTATATACCCAAAGGATTATAAATCATGCTGCTATAAAGACACATGCACACATATGGTTATTGCGGCACTATTCATAATAGCAAAGACTTGGAACCAACCAAATGTCCATCAGTGACAGATTGGATTAAGAAAATGTGGCACATATACACCATGGAATACTATGCAGTCACAAAAAAGGATGAGTTCGTGTCCTTTGTAGGGACATGGATGCAGCTGGAAACCATCATTCTCAGCAAACTACCGCAAGAACAGAAAACCAAACACCGCATGTTCTCACTCACAGGTGGGAATTGAACAATGAGAACACTTGGATACAGGAAGGGGAACATCACACACCGGGGCCTGTCGTGGATGGGGGTAGGGTGGAGGGATAGCATTAGGAGATATACCTAATGTAAATGACGAGTTAATGCGTACAGCACACCAACACGGCACATGTATACATATGTAACAAACCTGCATGTTGTGCACATGTACCCTAGAACATGAAGTATAATTAAAATAAAATATGTAAAATGTCTTTGATGATGAAAAGTAAAATTGTAACATCCTCTAGTGAGGTTTTCAATGTATGTATGTATACTACTAAGACAACTTGAATATCAAATGGGGAGAATAAAGTGACTAATGCAGAAAGATATCTCCATTCCACCTGAAATTGTAAAATATAAACTCTAAGTAGTTTGTGAAGTTAACTATGCATATTGTAATCTTCAAAACAATTATTTAAAAATTATATAATGACATAGACTCAAAAGAAAGAAATTAAAATGAAATACTAAAAACTATTTTTAAACCCTAAAAAAAAGCAGGTGTAGAAAAGGGAACCAAAATGTATGAGTTCTTTTTCACACTCCCAATCAAGACATACCCGAGACTGGGCAATTTACAAAAGAAAGAGGTTTATTTAATTGGACTTACAGTTTCACATGGCTGGGGAAACCTCACAGTCATGGTGAAAGGCAAGGAAGAGCAGGTCACATCTTACAAGGATGGCAGCAGGAAAAGAGAGAGAGTTCGTGCAGGAGAATTCCTCTTTTTAAAACCATCAGATCTCATGAGACTTGTTCACTATTACAACAACAGCACGAGGAAGACTTGCCCCCATGATTCAATTACCTCCCACCAGGTCCTTTATTGGGGGAACCCACCCCCAATATTTCAACGTAGGTTCTTTCTATTTTCCATACGTGTCAGCTGGCAGAGAAATAAAGAGAAAGAGTACACAGAGAGGAATTTTACAGCTGGGCCACCAGGGGTGACATCACATATCAGTAGGACCGTGATGCCTGCCCGAGCCTCAAAACCAGCAAGTTTTTATTAAGGATTTTAAAAGGGGAGGGGGTGTACAAACAGGGAGTAGGTAAAAAGATCACATGCTTCAACGAGCAAAAAGCAGAACAAAGATCACATGCTTCTGAGGAAACAAGACAAGGGCAAAATCTTGATAAGGGTGTATGTTCAGGGGTGCACATATTGTCTTGATAAACATCTTAACAGAAAACAGGGTTCCAGAGCAGAGAACCGGTCTGACCAAAAATTTACCAGGATGGAGTTTTCCCAATCCTAGCAAGCCTGAGGGTACTGCAGGAGACCAGGGCGTATTTCAGTCCTTATCTCAACCACATAAGACAGACAATCCCAGAGCGGCTGTTTACAGACCTCCCCCCAGGAATGAATTCCTTTCGCAGAGTATTAATATCAACATTCCTTGCTAGGAAAAGAATTTAGCAATTTCCCTGCTTGCATGTCCATTTATACGCTCTCTGCAAGAAGAAAAATATGCCTCTTTTTGCCTGACCCCACAGGCAGTCAGACCTTATGGTTGTCTTCCCTTGTTCCCTAAAAATTGCTGTTACTCTGTTCTTTTTCAAGGTGCACTGATTTCATACTGTTCAAACACACATGTTTTACAATCAAGTTGTACAGTTAACACAATTATCACAGTGGTCCTGAGGTGACATACATCCTCAGCTTATGAAGATAACAGGATTAAGAGATTAAAGTAAGATAAGCATAAGAAATTATAAAAGTATTAATTCTGGAACTGATAAATGTCCATATTAAAATGAAATCTTCACAATTGATGTTCCTCTGCCGCAGCTCCAGTGGGTCCCTCTGTTCGGGGTCCCTGAGTTCCTGCAACAGTCCCTCCCACAACATATGGGAATTCAAGATGAGATTTGAGTAGGGACAGAGCCAAACCGTATCACAAAGGAACAAAAACCAGAGGACACAAAAAGAAAATAAGTAATAAAATGGTAGACCTAAAATGTAATTTATCATTAATTACATTAAATAAAAATGGTCTAAACATACCAGTTAAAAGATAATTATTTTTCAGAACTTTTTTTTTTTTTTGAGACAGGGTCAGGCTCTGTTGCCCAGGCTGGAGTGCAGTAGCACCATCTCAGCTCACTGAAATCTCCATCTCCTGGGCTCAAGCCATCTTCCCACCTCAGCCTCCCAAGTAGCTGAGACTACAGGTGCGCACCACCATGCCCAGCTAATTTTTGTATTTTTTTGTAGAGACGAAGTTTCACCATGTTGCCCAAGCTGGTCTAGAACTTCTGAGCTTACACAATCTGCCCACCTTAGCCTGTCAAAGTGCTGAGATTACAGGCATGAGCTCCCACATACAGCCCAGAATAGATTTTTTGAAACCCATGAGCCAACTGTGTGCTGTATAGAGAAATCTACTTCAAATATAATGATACAGGTAGGTAAAAATTAAGGCAGGGGGGAAGATATATGATGCAAACATTAAACAAAAAAAAAGAAATGGTGGCAGCCATATTAAAATGAGACAAAAAAATTGCAGAAATGAAAAAATTAAAGAGTCAATTTATCAAAAAGAAATGACAAGCTGGGCATGGTGGCTCATGCCTGTAACACCAGCACTTTGGGAGGCCGAGGCAGGTGGATCACAAGGTCAGGAGTTTGAGACCAGTTTGGCCCATATAGTGAAACCCTGTCTCTACTAAAAATACAAAAATTAGCTGGGCCTGGTGGTGCATGCCTGTAGTCCCAGCTACTCGGGCAGCTGAGGCAGAAGAATTGCTTGAACCCTGGAGGCAGAGGTTGCAGTGAGCTGAGATAGCGCCACTGCACTCCAGCCTGGGTGGCAAAGTGAGACTGCAACTCAAAAAAAAAAAAAAAGAAGAAGAAATGACAATTCTAAAAGTGTTTCTAATAATAGAGCTTCAAAACACAAAACACAAAAGCAAAAACTAATAATAACTGAAAGGAGAGGTAGGACAGTCTACAATTATAATTGGAGACTTGAATATTCTTCTCTTAATGATAAATAGAACTTGTAGATAGAAATTCAGCAAAAATATAAAAGAAAAGAATAGTACCATCAACAACTGGATCTGACATTTATAGAACACTCCATTCAACAACAGAAAAATACACACTCTTCTCAATAGAATACTCTCCCAGAAGAATAGCAAAATACAGATTCTTGGAATATTAACAAAGATAGATCATACTGTGAGTCACAGAATAGACCTTAGCAAGTTAAAAATAATTGAAATCATACAAAGTATGTTCTCTGACTACAATAGAATGAAACAAGATCAGTAAGAGATAACAGGAAAATCCTGTTGGAAATTTTAAAATACACTTCAAATAATGTATAAGTCAAAGATGAAATTCCATGAAAAATTAGGAATTATTTGAGAGTAAACAAAAATGAAAATACAATATATCAAAATGAGATATTATTAAAGTGGTACATCAACAGAAATTTATAGTATCCAGTGATTGTATTAGAAAATAACCAAGGCTCCAAGTCAATAATCTGTCTCCAAAGTAAGAAACTAGAAAAAGGGGAACAAAATAAATTGAAAGCAAGCAAACAAAAGGGAATAACAAAGAAAACAGATTATCAAGGAAATTGAAAACAGAAAGATAAAGGAAATTAATAAAACCAAAACCTGATTATATGAAAAGATTGATCAAATTGAAAAGCCTCTAGAAAAACTGACAAAGGAAAAAAGAGAGAGAAGAGATACAAATGATCAATAACAGCATTGAAGAAAGTGCTATCATTATAGACCCTACAGACACTAAAAGGCTAGTAAGGGAATAATACAAATAATTCTACATGAGTAAATTTGACAACTTAGATGAAATGAACCACAATGCTTCAAAAACCACCAACTACCCTAACTCATCTAACATAAAATAGATGACACAAATAGTCTTGTAACTACTAAAGAAATTGAATTTCTAGCTAAAATCTACCCAAAAATGTAATCCACAAATCTCAATGTTTTCACTGGCAAATTCCACCAAACATTTAAAAAAGAAATAACACTAACTCTAGAGGATCTCTTCCAGACAATAGAAGGGGATGCATTTTGTCTCAGTTTTTGGAGCTCATATTACCCTGATACCAAAAAACCAAAGACAATCCCAAAAAACCAAAGACAATACCAAAAAAGAAGGAGCAGGAAAAGGAAAGAAGGAAGAAAGACAAAAGAAAGCTAAAGACCAATAGCCCTCATGAGCATAGATACAAAATATTCAAAGAATATTGTAAATTAAATCCAGGCAAATGTAGAAAGAATAACACACCGTAAACAAGGGAAACATATTCTGGAAATGCAAGGATGGTTTGATAGTTAAAAATCAATGCATGTGATCCATCACATCAGCAGTTTAAGAAAGAAAAAACACACATTGACATCAATTGATATAGAAAAGCCTTTGATGAAACTCAACAAATAATCACATGTCTTTTTTTAAAATCCCACCAATCTGGGTATAGGGAAATTCTTAAGTCTATAAAGGGCATCTACAAAAAAACCTACAGCTGATAGCATACTTAATGGGTAGAGACTGAATTATTTTCTCCTAAGATTGGGAAGAAGACACTCTCACCAGTCTGATTCAACATCATATTAGAAATCCTACTTAACATAACAAAGCAAGGAAAAGAAAGAAAAGACATACAGATTCAAAAGAAATACAACTGTCTTTATTCACAAACAACATAATTTCCTAGGTATAAAATCCTAAGGAATCAACAAAAAACAAGCAAACAAACGAAGAAAATTCTAGAAACAATAAGTGAGCTTAGTAAGATCATAGGCCAGCAGGTCAACGCACAAAAATCAATCATCAATCATATTTTGAGATACTGGCAATGTAAAATTGGAACTCAACATTTTAAAAATATATACCATATACTATTGAAACCCCAAAATGAAATATCTAAGAATAAATTTGACAAAATATGTATAGGATCTATATGCTGAAAACTACAAAATGCTGATGAAACAATTCAAATTTTGAATAAATGGAGAGACACACATACCATGTTCACAGATTGGAAGACTCAATATATAGAGATGTCCATTTTTCCCAGATTGATCTTTAATACAATCTCAACCAAATTTCTATTAGAATTGTGTTTTATAGATTTGGGCAAGATAATTCTAAAATTTGTATGGAAAGGAACTAAATAGCCCAAACAATTTTGAAAATGAAGAATAAGATTGTAGAAATCATACTACCCAATTGTAATACTTGCAATAAAGCTACAGTAGTCAAGACATGCTGTAACAAAGAAATACACACATACATATCAATGAAAAAGAATATGGTCCAGAAAAAGATCCACACAAATATGGCCAAATGATTTTTAACAAAGGTGCAAAAACTATCCAATAGAGAAAATGACAGTCTTTTTAAGCAACTAGCATGGGAACAACTGGACATCCCTATGCTTAAAAAAAATTAACTTCAAATTAAACTTCATATTATATACAAAAACTAGCAAATATTGTATATTATATACAAAAACTTGATCACAGATATAAAATGTAAAACTACAAAATTTGTAGAAGACATAGGCAAAATATTTTAGATCTGGAGTTAAGCAAAACATTCTTAGATATGAGACCAAAAGCATAATCTATATTTTAAAAACTGAAAATTAGACTTCAAAATTAAAAACTTTTGGTCTGCAAAAGACACTGTTAAGAGAATGAAAAGACAAGCTATAGACTAGGAGAAAATATTGTGAAATTACATTTTTAACAAATGACTTATATCCAGAATACATAAAGAATTCTCAAACTTGACAATAAGAAAACAACACAATTTTTAAATGGAGAAAAGACTAGGACAAACATCTCACCAAAGAGGATATATGGGTGTGAATAAGAACACACAAAAAATGGTCAGCATCATTCACTCTTAGGGAAATATGAATTAAAATCTTGGTGATATACCACTACATACCTATTAGAATGACTAAGATAAAATCTAAAAGTACTGATTTTTAACAAAAGTGCAAAAGCCATCCAATGGACAAAGGACAGTCTTTTCAGCAAGTAGTGTGAGTATCAAAAATCCCAAGTGTTGATGGAAATGTGGAGTAACCAGAACGTTCACACCTTGCGATTAGAAATGCAAAATGGTGTGGCCCTCTGGAAAACAGTAGGCAGTTTCTTATAAAGTTAAACCGACACTTACCGTATAATCTGGCAATCCCACTTCTAGTTATTTGCCTCAGAGAAACGAAAACTTATGTTCACACAAAAACCTGAATACAAATGTGTATAGCAGCTTTATCCCTAATTGCCCAAAACTGGAAAACATTTAAATGTCCTTGAATGGATAAACAAACTGTGGTACAGCCATACAATGGAACACCACTCAGCAATAAAAATGAACAAATTATTCATATACACAATTTGAATGACTCTCAAAGGCATTATGCTGAGTGAAAGAAGAGAGTCTCAAAAGGTTACATATGATTCCATTTATATGACATTCTTAAAAATACAAAACTATTGTGATGGAGAACAGACACTGAGTGCCAGTAGAGGTGAGGGAAGAATGTGACAAGGAAGCACTAGCACTATTCTTTATATTTTGAATTATTTTTAATGTACAAATCATAGTTGTATATATTTATGACATACAATGTGCTATTTTGATATATTTGTACATTGTGGCATGATTTAATAAAGGAGATTAACATATTCATCATCTCACTTTTTGTTTTTTGAGATGGGGTCTTACTTTGTCACCCAGGCTGGAGTGCAGTGGCACAATCTCAGCTCACTGCAACCTCCGCCTTCCAGGCTCAAGCAATCCTCCCACCTCAGCCTCCCAAGCAGCTGGAACCACAGATATGCACCATTGTACCGAGCTAATTTTTATATTTTTGGTACAGAGTTTCACCATGTTGCCCAGGCTGGTCTCGAACTCCTGAGCTCAAGCGATCCACCTTTTCTCTGCAAAGTCCTTTTTTTTTTTTTTTTTTTTTGGAAAGAGTCACTCTGTCACCCAGGTTGGAGTGCAGTGGTATGATCTCAGCTCACTGCAACCTCCACCTCCTGGGTTCAAGCAGTTCTCCTGCCTCAGCCTCCCAAATAGCTGGGACTACAGGCACGTGCCACCATACCTGATTAATTTTTGTACTTTCGGTAGAGACAGAGTTTTACCATGTTGGCGAGGCTGGTCTCAAACTCCTGAGCTCAAGTGATCCACCCACCTCAGCCTCTCAAAGTGCTAAGATTACAGGAATAAGCCACCACACCCAGCCATCACATTTCTTTTTGTGGTGATGGTTGCATGAACTCATTTATGTGTTAAAAACAGAACGGTGTACACAAAAAAGATCAGTTTTATCGTATATTAATTTAACTTATGAGACAAACAGGTTTTATCAACTCAAAGTTAAGAATGCATGGCCTTGTAGCCCCTGTCTTTTTTTTTTTTCCTTCTTTCTTTTTTTTGAAACGGAATCTCACTCTGTTTCCCAGGCTGGAGTGCAGTGACGCTATCTTGGCTCACTGCAACCTGTCTCCTGGGCTCAAATGATTTTCCTGCCTCAGCCTCCTGAGTAGCTGGGATTACAGGCGCACACCACCATGCCTGGCTAAGTTTTGTATTTTTAGTAGAGCTGAGCTTTCGCCATGTTGGCCAGGCTGGTATTGAACTCCTAACCTCGGGTGATCTGCCCATCTGGGCCTTCCAAAGTGCTGAGATTACAAGCGTGAGCCACCGTGCCCAGCTATAGCCCCTGTCTTTATCATCCTTGCAAATGGCCTACAAGGTCCATCAGGTTATGGGCTGTCACCACACAGCAAGCTCCAGGGTTCAGACAACCATTGGAATAATTTTAGAAAATAAATTAATTGGAAGGTGATTCTTGGCATTAAAAAAATGATTTGTCACTTAGCCAAAGTTTCCCTTTGCATAGAGAACTATCTAGTCCCCTTGAGAGCATAATGGCAGACTTAATGGTAAAGAAATCAAAAACTAAAACAATGGGAGATTCTGCTTACTGAACTCAAGCTAAAATGATGCCATCTACATTCTAAAATTAGAAGATAAGGCAATAAGAAAACAAAATAGAATTTACCAATATTTCAGGTCTACAAATTTTAAAATCCAGTTATTACCTACAGGATGTATTCAATAGATACTTGACCCAGCAGAAAGCACATGTGTGGTAGATGAAAAATCATCCAGCTAAGGCCTGAATTGCCTTCTCCCCAAAACAGAAAGAGAAAAGTGGAGTGATCCAGCTCCTCTGTTCCTTTTCCCCAGTCTCTCTCTTTCATCATTATTCCCAGGGAGCAGATCTCACAAATCTATGTCAAGACTACAGAGAGGCCGGGCATGGTGACTCACACCTGTAATCCCCGCACTTTGGGAGGCCGAGGTGGGTGGATCACTTGAGGTCAGGAGTTCAAGAGCAGCCTAACCAACATGGTGAAACCCCATCTCTAATAAAAACACAAAAATTAGCCAGGCGTGGTGGCACATGCCTGTAGTCCCAGCTACTCGGGAAGCTGAGGCAGGAGAACCCGGGAGGTCGAGGTTGCAGTGAGCCAAGATCACACCATTGCACTCCAGCCTGGGCGACAGAGTGAGACTCTGTCTCAAAAAAAAATAAAGAAAAAAAATGGAAAAAAAAAAAAAAAAAAAAAACTTTGCAGAGAAACTAGAGAAATTTTCAGGTCTTTGTCCAGAAGGACCTCTGACAATCTCACTTAATGCTCTAATCACAACCACAACATAGGTGCCTGTATCATTTAGGAATAATTTGGGCTCCGAGGAACAAACTTACCAGTTCACAGTGGCTTTAATAAATAGGCCTGGCTGGCATGGCGGCTCACACCTGTAATCCCAGCTCTTTGGGAGGCCGAGGCAGGCAGATCGCTTGAGCTCAGGAGTTCGAGACCAGCCTGGGCAACTTGGCAAAACTCCATCTCTACCAAAAATACAAAAAATTAACCAAAGGTGGTGGCACATGCCTGTAGTCCCAGCTACTTGGGAGGCTGGGTCCAGGAGGTGGAGGTTGCAGTGAGCCAAGATCACACCATTGCACTCCAGCCTGAGCAACAGAGTGAGATCCAGTCTCAAAAAATTAATTAATTAAACAGAGGTTCATTCTTCTCACATAAAACATAGACAGTCAATGGCTTTGTTTCAGCTGTCCTACAAAGGCAGGAGTATGGACAGGTGTCCCCACATTCTCTCAGTCTCTTGGTGATAAACTCAGCAAAGTTTCCCTGTAGGAAGCAGGGGGCAACCTAAGCAGGGAGATTCTTCTCACCCTCTGACTTCATATCAAGAAAGAGACTGGGGTCAGACAAAGCAAAAAGATACTCCTTGTCCTTCTTCTCTTACAAGGAGGGGACTGTTTCCCAGAACCACCTCGGAAAATGTCCTTTTTCATCTCATTGGCCAGAAATTATCACAGGATCACTCCTGGACCAGGAACAGAGCCCACCTCCCCCAGAAATTGTGGGAAGTGATATCTGAGCAAAACTGATCATCTGTTGCCAAGGAATAAAGGAGCCAATAAACAGTGTCTGCCATGGTGTCGTTATTATTTCCTCCTTTTGCAGATGGGAAAACTGTAGCTTAGAAAGGATAAGTGACAAGGTCACCCAGCTGGTAAGCACTGAAGCCAGGATTCAAACCCAAAACTGTGTGACTGCCATGCCTGCACTCTGAATCTCTGTGTGACAGTGCTTCTTTGGGATGAGGTTGAGGCTGTGATCAATCCCTTCATCCCTGGAACAGCAAGCCAGGAGGGCTAGCAGAGACTGTCATCAGTTGTTCTAGAGAGATGAGAACAACGGCCACACTATGGATCAGCATCTGGGGTGGCCTGCACCTGCTTCTCCTAACACAGACAGTACGTCTGTGAAAGCTCTGTCCTCCTGTGGTTCCACCTGTCTGGCCCTGTCGCCACTGCAGAGCTGGGTAAAGAAGCTGGGCTGGAAAATTCCGCCCCTCTGGCTCACTCCCTAACCCAGCCACCCAGGGCTGCTTCCTTGGCCCTGTTGTGTGGGTTCTTCTCCCTGCTGATTTCCCCAGGGACCCTGACACCCAAAATAACTCAAAAGGCACCCTATATGACTCTGCCGCTAACATAATTTCCCCTAAAGTGAAGGCTGCAGAAGACATTTCAATGAGAAAATAAATTAGCAGGTAATAAATTTTCCCTTCTTTCTCTGTGTTCCTACTAGGCCTTGAAATTAGCAAGAACCAACTGTCACATTAATTTCACTGTTGGGGCCAGCACTAAGTGTGACATCATAGTGCCCCTTGGGACCAGGATTCATTCGCCTGGGTTGGAGGTAGGCAAGGCTGAAGCCCTAATAGGCGCCAGGTGAAGAACGGGAAGCAGATACTGTTCATGAGCAAGTCCCATACAAAGTCCTTTGTGATTTGTTTCTGGGTTTCTGAAAAGGAAGGTGCTGCATCTCTGAAAAGGTAAAAAAATAATAATAATGGTTTGGGCTGTGAGGGCAAGAACAGATTTACAACACTTTGGTCCTGTTACTAAACACACTGCTTGTACCACCATTCCTCTTTTAGGAGGCCTGTGGGGAAAGAACATCTTGTTGCATCTAAGTGATGGTTTCTGTGTGCCTAGAGAATTTCTGCTACATTATTGAGTGAGACCATCTTGGCGGACAGGAAAGGATTAGCAAGTCCTCGGATTACTTGAGCAATAAAGATATATTGCCATGGGCCTTTTCATTTAGAACTCAGTCTTGGTCAATATCAACATCTTAACGGCAAGTCGATAAATCGCAGTATCAACCGCAGTGGAAGTGTCAATGCCTGCTGCCGGCAACTTAGTTTATGGTCAATCAAGACCTCGAATGAGGCTTTAAATTTGCTGATGCTTTTTTCTGTGGGGTTTGTCGTGGCTCACCCAGCCAGATCGATTCGATGTGTCGTGCTGGGGTGGAGGAAAAGGTTTGTGGCTCTTAGAGTATTAGCAAGTTCATTTCACGCTGATGCAGCGACAGAGGCCAGGGGAAGGTTTTACAGAAGCCGCATTCATCAAGCCAGCTGGTCGCCCACGACATCCCTTGGGCTTGGAACAGAGAGGCAGAGAAGGGAGGGGACGGCGGCTGGCAATTCAGAGAGAACACTGTAGCTTTCTTTGGCAGTAGGGGCAGGCAGTGAAGAGGGGATAGGATTTGGAGGCTCGGATGGCTCCCTTAGGACCGCCGTGGGATGTATTCACAGCCTGCAGAGAGGAGCCAGATGTGGGCAGTGGCCTAGTTCACTTCAGCCTTCAGGAGCTATTTGGGGCTAAGGGCTTTTCCTTTCCCAGAGAGTTTGTGGCAGATTGACTATAAAAAATGGCCCTAATCTTTCATCCCTCCCACAGCATTTGCAATGTGACTTGGTAGTTACTCTCATCAAGGGGTTGAGCCTATTACCCTGTTCTTTGAATCTAGGCTGCCTTGTCATTTGCTTTGACCAATAGAATGCGGCAGGAGTGACAGCATGTCACTTCCAAGCCAAGGCCTCAAGACCTTTGCCCACCTCTCTCTCTCTCTCATACACATACTCACTCACTCGCTCCCCTTGCCTCCATCATAAGAACAAAAGCAACTAGACTTTTGGAGTATGAGCTAGCATGTGGAGAAGATCTGAATCACCCCAGCTGAGGTCATCCTAGACCAATCAGCCTCTGGCCAACCTGCCAACTGACCACAGATGCATGAGCAAGCCCAGCTGAGACCAGCTGAACCCAGCCCAGATCTGCAGAACGGGCCAGCCAGTCCATAAACCTGTGAGCCACGATAAATAATTACAGTTTTAAGTCAATGAGGTTTGGGGGCTAGTTTTCTATTGAACGTTCTTGTGGCAATAGATAACTAATACAGAGTTCATCAGATTGTTTTTGTAACCAGAGCCATTCCCTTGGACTTTGGGGTTTCTGATTCTTTGAGAACCAAAATTCTACCAGCTGCTGCTAAAAGCCTGAAGCTTGTATACCATACACATGTGAGAAAACCAACCTACAAGACCAGTCCGTCCCTTCCCCAAATAGACTGCCAGCAAAAAGGCTGCTGTCGTCATTCACATTGGCTCAGCTGAATGTCTTCTTAGGGACAAAGGTCATGATTTCCAAGACAACCAACCAGTTTTAGTTCCAGGACTCTGGACAACATCACCTTTTTTTCTTTCTCTTTTTCTTTTTTCCTTTTTTTTTTCTGTAATGGATTGGGCAAATGTCCACCTGGCCTTGCCTTCCCACTCTGCCTCTGAGTCACTGAACCATTTGGATTAAGTGACAGGGGCCGGCCATTCCAAGCCAAAAAACCATCAGTGTATCTGTCTTAGTTTTCTGTCGCTATTGTAACAAACTGTCACAAACTTGGTGGCTTAAACAACACGAATTGATTATCTGACTCTTCTACAGCTCAGAAGTCTAACCTGGGTCTCATTGGGCTGAAATCCAGGTGTCATCAGGGCTGCATTCCTTTCTGGAGGCTCCAGGGAAAAATCTGTTTCCCTGTCTTTCCAGCTTCCAGAGGCTGCCCTTCTTCCTTGGCTCATGACCTTTTTCCTTCATCGTCAAAGCCTGCAACAGCATATCAAGTCCTTCTCACATCGCATCTATCTGACCTATTCTTCGGCTGTTCCACTTTTAAGGACTTAGGTGATTGCATTGGACCCAATTGGATAATCCCAGATAATCTCATCATCTCAAAGTCCTTAACCTTAATCACATCTGCAAAATCCCATTTGCTATGTAAAGTAACATATTCACAGGTTCCAGGGATTAGGACATGGATATTTTTGGGGGGTCCATTATCCTGACTACCACAATGTTATTGAATCTTTGTATAAGAAGAATTGAGAGAACGGAAAGCTGTTCTTTTCTTGGATATCTCCATGGAATTGATGGGCCTACACCTGGAATTCTATAAAATGGGCTCATGTTGGAAAAGACAGTGAGGGATAGAAATGAACCAGGGTCAACAGGACCCCATAATTCATCCACAAAGTTGCAGGTTTTGTCTCCCTCCATGAGATGGTGATCTTACTACTAAGGAAGCAGGATTTGGCTATCAGTTCAAAGGCAGGATTAGCTAGCTTTAGTCCAGAAGAAACACAGTTGTTCATGATATCATACCCCTGCATAGAACTTCCAGAAGTTGATGATACCCTTTGTGACAATGTCAGGGGGGCCACTCAGGAGCCACGTTAGACTCTACAACCAACAAGGTTCTATCCTGATTTACTGAATTCTAGCTCTAAAAGCTGACAGGGTAGAGATAATTCTAAAGAGATTCTGCCCTCAAAGCATTTACAAGCTACAGCATTATGCAAAACAGATACATAAATAAATGACTATTTACAATTTTAGAAGGAGAAAAGCACAAAAAAATACAGATAAATTGTGACAGAAATTCAGAGCAGGAAAAGATGGAAAAGGTAAAGAGTGGCTAGAGCGAGGAGGAATAAAGAAGAATCTGAAAGGCCAGGCATGGTGGCTCACACCTGTAATCCCAACATTTTGGGAGGCCAAGGCAGGAGAGTCCCTTGATCCAAAGAGTTTGAGACCAGCCTGGGCAACACAGTGGGACCCTGTCCTGATTTTTTCAAAAAACAAGAAGAAGAACCTGAGAAGACTTTTTGGAAGAATTCGATGAAGCATAAAACAAATTTAAGTGCTAAATTTTATGGTTTAAGCCAGGACAGACAGTAAATATTTTAGGCTTTGCAGTTTACATGATCTCTGCTGCAACTATTCAACTCTTCTGTTGTAATGCAAAGGCAGCCAAAGACAATATGTAAATATGTGAGCATGGCTGTGTTCCAATAAAACTTTATTTATAAAAATAAGCAGTGAGTCAGATTTGGCCCACAGGCTATAGTTACTGATCCCTGTTTTAAGTCATGCTGTAGCACCCAGTGAAAGCTAGCATAATCATGAACAGACTTATAAAAGATACAGATAGTGCTTTGGTTAAGCTTTGATGAATAAACAGAACTGGAATATGCAGCAAGAAGAATCATAAAAAAGGTGAAATTAACAATTTGTGCGAGATATTGAAGAGACCAGGCCCTCAAGAGTTTCAAATGGAGAATTTTGGAAGGGGAAAATGCTTGAAGTAGAGTTGGTTTGAGTAGGGTTGTTTTATGGAAAGCTTTGATAAATAAATAAAGAAGTTTAGGCTAAGACAATGCAAATTAGGGAGCCACTGACAGTTTTTGAACTAGAAAATGATGGCATGCAAATATTTTTCAAAACACTAAATTCAAGAATTGGCCTCTGGAGCCATGAAGCATGCAAAACAAGGGTTCTGAGGCCTTTCCTCACAATCCAGGAGATAGAAAAGGTGAATTTTATTTTATTTTATTTTATTTTACTTTTGAGACAGAGTCTTGCTCTGTCCCCCAGGCTGGAGTGTAGTGGCACGATCTTGGCTCACTGCAACCTCTGCTTCCTGGGTTCAAACAGTTCTCTACCTCAGCCTCCTGAGTAGCTGGGATTACAGGTGCCCTCAACCACGCCTGACTAATTTTTGTATTTTTAGTAGAGACAGTATTTTTAGTTTCACCATCTTGGCCAGGCTGGTCTTGAACTCCTGACCTTGTGATCCACTCACCTTGGCCTCCCAAAGTGCTGGGATTACAAACGTGAACCACCATGCCCAGCCAGGTGAATTTCAAAATTCAAAATATGCCCATTTGCCTGGGCATGGTGGCTCATGCCTGTAATCCCAGCACTTTAGGAGGCTCAGGTGGGGAGATCACTAGAGCCCAGGAGTTGGAAGCCAGCTTTGGCAACATAGTGAGACCTCATCTCTACAAAAAATATATAAAAATTAGTTGGGTGTAGTGGTGCACGCCTATAGTCCCAGCTAGTCGAGAGACTGAAGTGGATCTCTTGAGCCCAGGAGGTTGAGGCTCCAATGAACCATGATTGTGCCACTGCACTCCAGCCTGTGTGACAGAATGAGACTGTCTCAAAAACATATAAAATAAAGTAATAAAATAAAATACATAAAACCTTGTCTTTTATCTCCTGGCCAGCTAGTGGCCATCTGCTTCCATACACGAGGAAGGAGCCAGTCTGTACCTCACACATAGCTGGGCTCAGATTCTCAGAAGATTCCAGGTGTCCAATAAGGTCTGGGTTTGGCTTCCCTTAAGCAATGGGCATTTGCATCTTCAGGTCCTCCACAAAAGGGACTCTCCCTCCATCTCTTCCCTGGCTGTCTTCACTTCCTCCACCCCAGAGCCCTCCTGCCTTTGTGAATCACATGTAACAAATGAGATACCAAAGGTTCCAACAAGCTGCCCATCGTTATCCCCAGCAGGAGAAAAGCAGCCACGACCTGGAGCTGGGACCTTGTTAGAGTTTGTAATAAGCTGACGGGAAAATATTTCTGCCTGATTAGAATCCCTAATGAGCTGCTGACTACGATGAGCAGGGAAAGGCCAGCTTCCAGCTCTCTCCTCAACCCCGCCCACACCTCTTCCTGTTCTCAAGCAGAGGTGCAGGCAGGAAAGGGTTCTTTGCCAGCAGTTAAAATCACAAAAACAAACACAAAACAGCCCCAGCAACCCTCAGTCCAGTCTCCCTTCTCTTACTCCTGAGGAGGAAGGCTCCATCTTACTCATTTTTTCATGCACACCGTCCACAGACACTTGCTAACGTCCTAATGATGCCACCTGGACCTATCTATAATTGGTGACCCACAGGTCCTGGTGAGGTCCTCACTCAAAAAGAAATGGAAAGATGGGAGAATACAGCATCTGATGAACCACTGGAAACCTGAGACCACAGGCCAAATTCCCACAGTGGTCAGTCAGAGCAAAATCCCTAAATGCAAAGAATTTTGCTCAGTGTCAATTCAGAGAATATTTTGATATTCCCACTTTCTTCCAGTTGACTGGTTTTAGAAAGCATCTGGATTTGTTCCAGAGTGAATTGATTCACCACAATGATGATTTTTTAGAAGGAAAATGAAAACTCAAAACATTTGGGGTTAGTTCATGGTTTAATAAAAAAAAAAAAAAAAATTGAGTTTAGTTTGAGATTCAGATTGTTCAAGGCCCTGTGGAGAAGCGACTTGAATTTTTGAAAGTTTAAAAGACTTTCATGTAGTCCAGTGTTGTGACCTCAGATGGGAGGAAGATATTTTGTAATGGTAGAAAATGAAAGTATTCTAGGATTTGGTATTTTTTAAAATCCCCCTTGGGGTCCCTGTGGGTTCTGTCTGTGGGATACAGCATCTCCCCCTTCATTCCCTAAGGGATGAGAGAGAGACAGAGACGGAGAGACACAGATAGAAAGAGAGAAACCCTCTGCTGTATCCTCCACAGAAGCAAGTTTTGGCTCTAAGCTAAATTACAAAGATTTAGGCTTTCAGCTGCCACCAGGCATATCACATCAGAGCAGTGGTTCTCAGCTTTGGCTGTGTATCATTATCACCTGGAGAGCTTTTAAAAGTTTGGTTCCTAGGGCCCACCCCGAGAGATTCTGATTCAATTGGTCTGGGGTGTGATTTGGGTATTGAGACCTAAAGGTGCAGCTAGAGCTGAGAACACTAGTCTAGAGCAACGTTTCTCAAACTTGAATGTGTATGTGAGTAGCTGGGATCTTGTTAAAAATGCAGATTCTGGTTCAGTAGGTCTGGGACAGTCCTGAGATTCTGCATTTCCAACAAGCTCCCAGGAGATGCTGATGCTGCTAGTCTTTGAACCACTTTGAGTAGAAAGAATCTAACATCCTGAAGTGATGCGACATTTCTTTGACACCGAATTTGCCAGGACTCTGTCCACTGCAGTCAATAGAAATTCAAGTCAAATTGGAATCATCAAAAGGAGGAATATACGGCTGGGGGTGGTGGCTCACACCTGCAATCCCAACACTTTAGGTGGCTGAAGCAGGCAGATCACTTGAGGTCAGGAGTTCGAGACCACCCTGGCCAACATGGTGAAACCCCATCTATACTAAAAATACCAAAAAATTAGCTAGTCATGGTGGCGTATGCCTGTAGTCCTAGATACTGAGGAGGTTGAGGCATGAGAATTGTTTTAACTCAGGACCTGGAGGTTGCAGTGGACCGAGATGACACCACTACACTCCACCTGGGTGACAGAGTGAGACTCTGTCTCAAAAAAAAAAAAAAAGGAGAAATATATTGATACAAATAAATGAGAAGGGTGGTTCTTATTTAGGGTGGTTCTAGCTTTAGGCATGGCTGCATCCAGGAGCTCAAATTATGTCACTGGGATCTTCTCTATTTTGCTTTTGCTTTGCTCCATTTTCAGGCAGGTCCTCTCCATGTGGCAACAAAGATGATGATCCCAAGCAGTCCCAGGCTTCCTCCATTCACATAGCTCGGGAGGCCCTCTCTCCCTCATCTTCCATATTGGTCCCTGAATGACTCATTCTCCCCAGCTTGGGTCATTCGTGCACTGCAGGGCAGGGACAGGCAGAGCTCTCTGGTTAAGAGCCTCACCTGGAACACAGGTATTGGGGAATAACAGTTTTCCAAAGGAAAGTATGCAGGGCAAACCACAGAGGAGCACCACGTGAGCTGTTCAGCCTGGGATTTTAGCCATAGTGCTGCCCTCAGTAAAGCTCAGTGCCAGGAAATCCAGAAAGGAAGTTCAGTCTTCAAAGACAACATACTGACTGCCTGCACCCCAAATATGGCATCAGTCCTTGGCCTCTCTGTACCTCAGTTTCTTCATCTGTAAAATGGAAATCATAATAACATCTACCTCATAGGGTAGTTAGATGAATTGATACACATAGGCTCTTAGAATAATACTTGGCACATGGCATGCAAGTATTTCGTTTCATTTGTTATAGCTACTCAGTGTTTAAAATGTTTTGCTTAAAGAAAAATATAAATGAGTTGCCAGTATTTCTTAATCAGATTTTTCTGTGAAAATCCAGATGTTCAGATTCTTCTGAAAAGTTTGAAGATCTGCCCTCATTCTACCTAATGTGGTAATAGCTAGCTGGAGCTGGATCACAGCTGGGTACTCCCACTCCATGGTGTATGCCCTTTGGGGAGCTGCTCTCATTTCCTTTAACTCCCCGGCACCCATAGGCATCTGAGTTTGAGACCCTTACTTTCTGCTTTTTAAAATGCACAGGCTGAATATACTAAGATGGATGGTGTGCCAGCCACATACTCACCTGGCAGGCCTCGTACCTGCTATTCACCCATTTAAAGATGAGGAATCTGATCTCCGACAGGCTAACTCCCTCAGTGTTGGAAGAGCAGAGTCTCAGAGCCCTGGTCTTTTGTTCTTGATTCAACACCCTTCACCGACCTCTGGACAAAAGCCTGACTCAGAAGCAGCTCAGGGAGCACTCTCAGTGCTGGCAGTGGGGTGGGATGGAAAAGGCCTGAGGGCTGCCGGGTAGCTCACACCTGTACTCCCAGCAATTTGGGAGGCTGAGGCAGGCAGATCACTGGAGCTCAGGAGTTCCAGACCAACCTGGGCAACATGGCAAAACCCTATCTCCACAAAAAAATACAAAAATGAGCCCAGCGTGGTGGTATGTGCAGTGGTACCAGCAACTGGGGAGGCTGAGATGGGAGGATCACTTGAACCCAGATTCGGCCACAGCACTCCAGCCTGGGTGAAGAGCCAAACTCTGTCTCAAAAAAAAAAAAAGCAGGGGTGGGGGGAGGGGGCACCTGAGAGCTCTGCCCACCTTTCCTGGCTCCATGGACACTAGGGGCCAAGACAGCTGTGACTCTCAAGTAGGGTTACTAGATAAAATTCAGGATGCCCAATTAAATTTGAATTTCATATAAATTTCAAATAAATGATCGATTTTTTAGTATAAATATATCCCATGCGTTATTTCAGATATACTAAATTTTTATACTAAAAATTTCATTGATTTCCAATAAACAACGAATTATTTTACTAACTTTCAAATAATGCATAAGGCTTCCATATGCTAAAATAAAAGTGTTCATTTATCTAAACTTTACATGTAACCCAGTGCCCTGTACTTCTTTATTTGCTAAATCTGGCAACGCAGCCATAAGAAAGCCTGAGAAGGGAAAAGAGCAGGGATCTTCAATCCACCGCTGCTTAGGAACTCTGGCTTGGGACAGCAGCAAGGCAGCCCACCAACCCTCACGCTCACCCCAAATCAGAACTTTTGTTGTCCTCCTGACACTTATTTTCCGAGTCAGTGCTGTTTTTATTTCGTATTGTGGGCGCCATTCTTGTCTCAGTGATGAGGCCTCCAAGGGTCTTCATCCAGCTCTGCCGCTGCCTCATTTCTGCAGTCACCAGGAAGCTCATCAGTGGTAGGAAACAGCGGGGATGGTCGCCAGATGATTCAGGGTTTTTTTGTTTGTTTGTTTATTTGGCGGGGGGGCGACGAAGGAGCGGAATTGGTTGCTTTTTTTTGTTTGTTTGTTTGTTTGAGGCTTTATCAATGCTACATTCCTCGTGGGCTGAGACCAGGGCGAGTTTCCAGGGGCCCCTGGACTGCGCCCTCTCCTGCCCAGAGCGGCGAGAGCGCCCGGGAGCCGCTGCGCCTGGGAACCGCAGGCGGGCCGAGTTCGTTCCGGGGCCCCTCGCCTGCCTGTCCGCCAAGCCCTTGCCCAGGCCGAAGCTGCGCCCGCGCTCGCGGGCCGTGGACAGCACAGACATCCGGCGCCGGGACTGCCCCCGCAGCTGGGGCTCTAGACTTTCACTGGCAACCACAAGGACCTGGGATGGGGGAAGGCAGCAGGTGGAGCGCAGGCCTGGCTGAGGAAACCTCTGCCCTACCCGGACCCCAACCTGGGGCGGGGCGATAGCCCCTGCAGGCACCTGCCCAGGTGAAAGGGGCAGAGGAAGCGCGTGGCAGCTCTGAGTCAGCAGGAGAGCGTGCGCGCGGACACAGGGACACACACGCCCACACACAGCTCGGCCTTGACTTGGGCCCAGTCGCCCTCTCTGCCAATCCACCCACCTCCTAGGGTTAACAATCAGGCCCGAGGCAGGGCCAGCTGTTCCGGGTGGAAGGCGACAGCGACAACTGGAAGATTAACCTCCAGCTCCACCTGTGGCACCATTTCCTGACTCCTGAAACCCAAGGCTGCAGGTCAACACCAAATCAAATTTATTCTGGGAGAAGAGGCGCTGCCCCTACCTCCTGCAAAGAGGCCAGGAACTGTGGCCAAAAGATGGGACCACGCACACCGGGCAGTTCCCAGGGAGCCCAGTGCACAGAGAGGATGCCCCGCCCCTAAACTGTCAGGGTCTTGCTGCTCTTGTCTTCCAAGCCTTCCTCACTACCACCCCCACCTTCCTTCTCCAGGTCCAGCCGTCATTCAACTAACCCTGTTTGGTTTTCTGCTTTGCACTTAGCACTACCTGATGTTACATATTTGTTAGTTTATTGCCTCTGTCTCACCTGGCCCCTTCTAACACCCCCAGCACCTACAACAGTACCTGACATACAAAAGCTTCTTCAGCATTGTGGTGGACGCTATAATAGCCTTGCCTCCGCTGAAGAGAGCTGCCTGGCCCAAGTCGCAGCATACTCCCCAGGCTGGACTGATGGCGGTCCAGCATCTGTGCCCAATTCCGAACAACTTTGAGGAGCAGGTCTAGCTCCCGAGCGTCCTGTGCGGTTAGCCGAGGCTGTTGCTTGGTCTCCTTTTGTGCACTCTTAAATCTGTCCCCTACTCCTCAAACAGCCTGCACGACAAACTCTGCCTCAGTTGGCTTCCCAGGAAACCCAACCACAAACCACAGCAATAAATACTTGTGGAATGAACGTGGGGACTGGGGGAGAAAGGGCTTTCTCTTTATTGGAGGACTCTATTGTTGATCACCTCCCACATCCAAAAAATACCTGAAATCTATGTACCTCTCTCCCCATCCAATGCCACCACCATAGTCAAAGCCACCACCCTCTCCTTTGGTGCTCTGCTTACCTCTGCAGCAACCGCTGTTGGTGCTCACCCCAGGTCTCCTCCACCCTCTTCTGAGCCACAGCTGCGGCGGAGGATTACTGAGACCCCTGGCAGCTCCCACCTCTAGTGCTCCTCCACTTGAGGGCGTTTTCCAGCAACACCACAGTAGCTTGTTGAGCCTCTAAGCAGGGCAGCCCACAAGGATTAGGGATTTAACACCCCCAGGGACACGCCTCAACCCACAGGTGCAAGAGTCAATAAATAAATACCCCATCTCATCCCTCAGGAGGACGACGCTAAGACACGTTCCACAAAGTGGGCTTCAGCCCCAGGTGCCCACAGCGGCAACCCATCATTAATCCGCCCTTTATTTACTGGCTTTTCTCTCTTCTCTCCTTTCCCAGATTCCCTCACTTGTGCTTCCCAAATAACAACCACCTGCACCCCAGTCCGTGTCTCAGTGTCTGCATTTGGGGAAATCCGCACGAGGCCAGCCCCCTACCCAGCCTCTTGTCTTCAGCTTTGCTGCTTTGAGCCTCCAGAAGACAGCCTTGCAGAGACACTGGCCTTCTCTCAGCTTCTTTCACGCCACAGGGACTTCAATTGTGTGACTTAATGTATTCTTTCATTCAACAACTATTCACTGAGTGCCAACTGTTCGAGGCACTGGGATGCAGCAGAAAACAAAAGTCAAAAATCTTTGCCCTCAGGGAACTGAGGGTGTCCATCTACCATTAAGTCTCAGCTTCAGCATCCCATTCTCAAAGTCATTGTACCTGTCCTGCCCCTCCGCCATCTAACATCCCCTAATAACCACCCCCACAGAGCTCAGTCCCTTCATGTTGTATCTGTTACCAGATGGTTCTGTCACCACCATACTGACTCCATCAGCACAGGGCTATGCCTCTGTCACCCACTGCCCACTGTACCCTCTGCCCTTAGCATCATGTTTGATGCCCCATTAGGGCTCAGAAAACACTGGAATGATAAATGAATGAATGAACTAATGCCACCATTGTTGTGACTGAAAGATAAAAAGAAAAAGAGAAACTCATCCTCATGAATGGATAAAGAGAGGCAGTCAAGGAGTAAAATTTCACAGTGACCAGTACATGGTCAGCACTAAGGCTGAGATGACCACAAATTTTGTCCTAGACCATCTGGTAGCATCAGGAATGTCCCTGGGGCCTGGAAAGAGTGGCAAGGGGGAGAAACAGCAAGATGCAGAAAGGTCAGGTCACCAAAAGCTTATCTCCCTCCTTCACCATCTCCCAGCTACAGAATGTCAGAGATGGAAGGAAGCTCAGAGGCCATCATTTTCTCTCATTTCACAGGTGAGAAGACCAAGACTTACAAGCCCCTTGGCCTAGTGAAGGGTCTACAATTAGTGACAAGCTTCCAAACTCCAAGCTCATGACTTGCTAATCTGAGCCTCAGGGTGGTTCGTTGTAGGCTTGCAGTGGACTGAATGTTTGCGTCTCCCGAAATTCATGTGTTGAAGCCCTGGTCCCAGTGTGATGGTATTTGGAGATGGGGCCTTCAGGAGGTAATAGGTCACATAGGTGGAGGCTTCATGAATGGATTAGTGCCCTCATAAGAGGCCCCACAGAGCTAGCGAGTTCTCTTTCTGCCATGCGAGGATACAAGGCAGCTGTCTGTAGCCTGGAAGAGGGCCCTCACCAGAACCCAACCGTGCTGGTACCCTGAGCTCAGATTTCCCAGCCTCCAGAACTGTTAGAAGTAAATGTTCGGTGTTTAAGCCACCCAGTCTATGGGAATTTGTTATAGCAGCCGGAATGGACGGAGACAAGGCTAGAGGAGCAGCCTCTCAAGCCAGTGCCCTCAGCCATTTGCAGCTCATTGTTCTAGGGAAGAGGGCTTCCAGGCTATGCCTCAGCAATCAGTGACTCATAGGATGGCATACCTCTCTCTTTGGAATCTAACACTTTGTCCTTCCTTTCTCCCCACAAAAGACTGTTCTAGGGAGACTCCTGCTTTCTAGAACTTATGCTTTGGATTCCAACAACCCCTCTCAGAGTCAAACTCTTGCCCCATTCCCACATTTAGGGTTCCTCAAAAAAGCTCAGTGTCCCCAGGAGAGTCTGTGCATCCCAGATGTGCCTTGGACAGTTAAAGCAAGCCTCCCACGTTGGCACTGTATGGGGTTCTGCCCATTTTTTTGGATTTTGTCCCAGAAATAAGCCTCAGCCCAAACTGAATGGCAGATTGTCAATGATAACTAGGAAGTGTCCCAACTTGTCTTTTTATACCTTGTCTTCAGTATATCAGAAGAATGAGCAAACATATAGAAAAAAAATAGCCCACATATATTGAAGGCTGATTATGTGCCAAGAAGTAAGGTAAGCACTATATTGGTTTTATTGCAACAATCCTATGAGGTAGGTGCTTTTATTATCAGCCACATTTACTTATGAGGAAACTGAGGCTTAGTGAGGTTAAGTGACTTGCCCAAGGCCACACAACTCATAGGTGAAAGTATTAGAAATCAAGCCCTATCCCCTTCCTAGCAGCCTTGCCCCCACTTCCCTCCCCTTCCTCCAGACTGACTCTCTTGCTCTCTCTGTCTCTCTCTTTCACACACACATACACACCCCCCACACACACACCCATTGTTATGCAGAGAAGTGGATAGGGAGTTAGTGATGTGTCCTGTAGGGTGTATTTCTTTAGAGCATTTACAGTTTTAAAGCGGATGTCTAAAGAGGCAATACTAACCGCAGAATGGATAGTTCTCTGCCTTACAGTGTCCCAGTTGTAATTTGTTACTATTAATAGCGAAAGAACAAAAATTTGGGAGTTAGCTGCTTTTTGGAAAACTAGAGTGAATTCAAGATCCTCTCTAAAACCCCACAGTCACTTGGATTTGACACGTATTCTTGAGTGGAAGCAAGAGGATGGCATGACAGTTAGTTCACTGGTAACTGCATAACCCACAACCCATTTTGATTATGGCACATCCAAGTGAGTAATTATGACAGGTGTATTATTAATAGTTGCGGCATTTAGAAAGTATTATAGCATTTTCTTTCTCCCAATATTTTTAGACTTTATCAAAATCTGAGTATCCCCAGGGGAGTATATTCCCTGACATGGGAACATCATCCATCATGCATGTGGCAGTTGGAAAGAGATGCTCTAAAAAAAAAAACTGCAGGCACAGAAGGCACTTTGCTGAGATATATAGGAAGCCCCAACAGTGAGTAAGGCACCTTTGTATTTATTCAAGAAGGTCCCTGACCCTACGTCTTCCATGAAATCTTCCTCTATATTCTGTCATTACATGCCAGGGCCAGGTAGACCGGCAATGGGAATGACTAGTGTGCAATTGGTCCTCAGGTGACTAATGCAAAAATTTATTCATTCATTCATTTATTCGCCCACTTATTCACTGAACTGGTATTTACTAGCACTTGCTATGTAGCAGACAGAGTACTCTGCATTGGGGTTACAGTGCTGATTCAAGTAAACCTAGTCTCTGCCTTCATAAAAATCACAGTCTCAAAGACGATGATACCCATGACAATGAGACTCTGCGCAGAAGAGAGGACCAGATGTCAGCCTAGGTCTCCATGGGATTCATTCATTCATTCCGCGGACATTTAGTGAATGTGACTGTGTGCTGGGACACAGGAAAAATCAGACAAGAGTTCATAGTCGAGAGGCAGAGGCAGAATGCCAATGTGACATGGTAAGTTCTACCGGGTTCAGTCATGGCATAGGTGCATGTAACATTTGTGCATGCATTAAACAGCAAAAGAGAGAGAGAGAGAAAGCAATCAGCTAAATAACACAGTGATTCATCTACCATTCCTTTCAGTAAGCAATGCCCCAGCATTGACCTGAGAGAGCAAAGGTGAAACTTGTGTATCCTCAGTATTTTCCAGTTCCCATGTACCTCTCTTGGTGTGATCACTGCCCACCTCACTGACATTCATTTATTATTGAAAACACACATTTTTTTCTCATGCAAGGGCCCCTAAGCTCAAGGCACTACTGCATCCAGCAATCAGGCAAAGATTCAGGCATCTGTTTCATCACTGGCTGGACTGGACTTCTTATGGGCTGTGATGTATTTTATAGGCAGGGTAACCAGATAGTTTATCATCCAACTGCTGAGAGAGAAGTGAGGCACCATTAATAATTACACCAGAACACGAGGCATAAACAGATTATCCTGGGAAAACCATACCTAGGGCATCCCTCTTCACAGGTAGGTGACTTAAGGGATTCTTATTTATTTATTCTTTAATCTAAAAAAAGAGGCTCTGGGTAGTGGCTTCTGCCTATAATCCCAACATTTTGGGAGGCCAACACAGGAGGGTCATTTGAGGCCAGGAGTTCGAGACCAGCCTGGCCGACACAGCAAGACCTCATCTCTGTGAAAAATAAATTTAAAAATACAAAGAAGGGTTTTTTAAAAAAGAAAATAATGTGTTTTGCTCTACAGATATGTAGAAGGTAAATGTAAAAATGTTTTCTAGTTTTCATTTTACTTTTATTTTAAAATAGATTAAATGTTCACCTGATTATTCAAAAGGAATACAGTGAAAAGTCCTCCTCCCAGTCCTGTCCTCAGCCATTCACTTGCCCCAAGAGCAACCAATGTCACTAAATTCCTGCAGGTCCTTCCAGAGATGTTTAATGCATATTCAAGCATATATATATATTTGAAATAACTTTTGCAAAGATGGTTACAAAAGCACACAACCATGTGATACGTTGCTAGGCCCTCCCAAGGCCTTGGGGGAGGTTTCTAGAGGTAATTGAGGGGCTTAGCAGCTTAAGTGCCATTACCCTGTGGTAGACACCATCGGCCAGCAGGGTTCTACGTACAGTCTGATCAGTCAACTGCACATGATTTGGAAGGTAGAAGGGAGGCAGAAGGCAGAAGCCCTTCTTCCACTGCAGCGGTAGTGGGTGAGGCTGGCTTCAGCAGACATGAGTTTGTGGAGTGGCCACTGGGCTCCATATTCCACAGTTCGTCACCCACTTTGGAGCTATAGGCTGTAAATGAGCTATGTGGGTCCTGCAGCAGCTTTCACCTGTTTTTGTTTGTTTGTTTGATTTAATGGAATTTCCATTTTAGCATGCAGGAAAGAAGAGAGAGGAATACAATGAACACTATATATATATATTAGCACAGTATTCACACTATTTTGCATTTACTTTTGCTTTTAACAATGTGCATAAGAGATAATTCTGTATCAATATAACAAGCTTCCTCCTAATATATGATGCATATTATTTCACTACGGATATACGTAATTTATTTAACCTGTCCCCATGGATGGACATATAGATTGCTTCTCATCCTTTGCTGTAATGAATGACCTTGACCATACATCATTTTGCATATGTGCCCAAATATCTGCAGGGCAAATTCCTGGAACTGGAATTGCCAGGTCAAAGGGCAAATACATATATCACTTAGGATTCTGTTTGGTTGCTCACAACAGAAAAGGCAAGATAACAGTCACTTGAACAAGATAGAGACTTATTTCTCCCTCAAATAAAAGGAGTCTGGAGGTGGGCAATCCAGGGCTGCCATGAGGCTTCCCAGTGCCATGAGGGACTAGAATTCTATCCTTTTGCCCTGCCATTCTCTATCCAAAGTTTATACAACTGCAGAGGCCTTCTTTAAGTATTAGGTTGGTACAAAAGTAATTGTGGTTTTTGCACCGACCTAACAACAAAATACAAAATTGCAAATAGTTATTTGGAATGAGAAAAAAAATCACAACATATTATACATTTTAAAAAGCTGTAAGACTACAAACATCACAAAATCCAGGAAAAATAATGTTATAATTATTCAGCTGCTCAATATACCTTTATAATTTTTTCCCACACTTTGGGGGCTGCATTCTCTTTGATCACTTTTTCACAGGACAAGATTTTGCAA
Organism: Theropithecus gelada; assembly: GCF_003255815.1. Lineage (NCBI taxonomy): Eukaryota > Metazoa > Chordata > Mammalia > Primates > Cercopithecidae > Theropithecus > Theropithecus gelada. Next base: position 79,328,945 of record NC_037675.1, on the reverse strand, counting down.
TATTATCTTCTAGAGAAGAAACAGAAAGGTAATTGATGTTTTCCTCTAGCGTAGCTTATTAAAATTTATTTTTATTATTGACAGCTGGTATGTATAAAACATATGAGACATACTCATTTTTTGTAATACTGCGACAGGCTTGTGCCTTACAAATGTAAGAATTCTGATAAACTCTATAATTCATGATGCCCATTTACAAAACTGGTATATTTATAAGTATATAAGCTAAACTCCTGGGCATATTTCTCATAGGAAAAAGCTTCCATTTTGACTAGGCATCAATAAGTAGTAAATTGTCTACTTAGAATTTCACACAACTGATAAGTGGAAGAATATTACACAGACTAGTTTCCAGATCATGCATTTCAATCACTTTCCTCCTCCACTACCAACGTACTTCCTATGCTGTACATAGAACACATTCTTATTGTGATCTGACCTCTCACCCTGCACCTTTGTGTCATAAAGCCAGGTGAGCTGGCACTGTAAGCAGCAGAGGTACTCATAGAACCATTCGTATAAGAAAATGACAAGCAAGTGACCACAAATTATGGAAACACCCACCAAACACCAGCTAAATGCATCCCAGCTCAACTTCCTCTTAGCTGGATCCCAGAAATTCCCATGGCTCTGGCAATACAATCCAACATAAGGAAAGTACGATACAGGGAAAATCAGCGTAGAAACAGACAGTAGTCTTAATAGTTGCAGTTGAAATATACTTTTGCAAAGATGGTTACAAAAGCACATGACCATGTGATACTTTGCTAGGCCCTCCCAAGGCCATGGGAGAGGTTTCTAGAGGCAAGTGAGGGGTTTAGCAGCTTAAGCGCCATTACCCTGTGTTAGATGCCATTGGGCAGCAGGGTTCTACATACAGTCTCATCAGTCGTGCATGATTTGGAAGGTGGAAGGGAGGCAGAAGCCCTTCTTCCACTGCAGCGGTAGTGGGTGAGGCTGGCTTCAGCAGACATGAGTTTGTGGAGTGGCCACTGGGCTCCATATTCCTCAGTTCGTCACCTACTTTGGAGCTATAGGCTGTAAATGAGCTATGTGGGTCCTGCAGCAGCTTTCACCTGTTTTTTGTTTGTTTGTTTGTTTTAATGGAATTTCCATTTTAGCATTCAGGAAAGAAAAGAGAAGAATACAATGAACACTCATGTACCATCCACCTGGTCTCAACCATTGTTAATATTTGGTCATTTTTTGCCTTGTAACTGAATCATTTCTTAGTAAATTAAAAACATCATGACACTTCACCCCGAAATACTTCAACATGTATCTCCAAAACCTAGAGAAAAAATTCCAAATAACCATACCAGAATTATACCTAACAAAAATAGTAATCATTCCCTAATATCATCCAAAACTCACTTTATATTCAAATTTCTACAATTGTCCTAAAAATGTCTTTTATAGCTTTTCTTTGGAACCAGAATCCAATAAGTTTCATACTGTGAGTTTATTTATTATGTCTCTTAAGTCTTGCCTAATCTAGGACAATCCCCCTTCATCTTTTTTTTTTATGGCATTGAGTCTTTGAAGAGATCAGGCCCACTGTCACATAGAATATCCTACGTTCTAAATACATCTATTTTCTCATGCTCTCATTTAAGCGGTATTAGTATATTCTACAAATTGAGGTAGATCTAAAGGCTTGTTTTTTTAAAGCCAGGTTTACTAAGGAAAAACTTAGGCATGGTAAACTTCATCCTTTTTAGTTTACGGTTGTATTTGTTTTGATAAATGAATATAGTCATGTAATCTAAAAACTTGGTTTAATTCAGATTTAATGCAATTTATCAAATACTTTAAATGATGCTATGAACTTCCTATTGGATTTCATATCACATCAGCAGGCACATAATGTCTAGTTGTCCTATTATTAATGATACTAATTTAGAACATTTGGTTCTTATAGCTTTCTGATCTCTGAATGTGTGTTGGTTTTCTATTGCTATGCAAAAAATTACTACAAACTTGGTGGCTTAAAACAACACCTACTTATTAGCTCATAGTTCTACAGGTCAGAAGTCAGGCACGGCATTGCTAGGCTCCCACTCAGGCTATCACAAGGCTAAAATCTGGGTGTTGGCCAGCTACATTTTCTTTTTTTATTTTTTTGAGAGGGAGTTTCACTCTGTTACCCAGGCTGGAGTGCAGTGGCACGATCATGGCTCATTGCAACCTCCGCCTCCCGGGTTCAAGCAATTCTCCTGCCTCAGCCTCCTGAGTAGCTGGGATTACAGGCATGCACCACCATGCCTCGCTAATTTTTGTATTTTTAGTAGAGATGGAGATTCACCATGTTGACCAGGCTGGTCTCAAACTCCCGACCTCATGTGATCTACCCACCTCCGCCTCCCAAAGTGCTGGGATTACAGGCATGAGCCATCACGCCTGGCCTACATTTTCATCTGGAGCTCAGAGTCCTCTTCCAGCCTCTTTAAGGTTGGTGGCAGAATTCAGTTCTGACTGATCTTAATTGTCAAGGGAAATTTTGACTGATGCTACTCAGTGGTGACTTGAGGGAGTTCATCTGGAACCCATAGGATTCTTTGGAATGCCTACTAGTACCTAGTGAAGGTTAATTTTATGCCAACTTGACTGAGCCAAGGGATGCCCAGATTAAATGTTATCTCTGGATGTGTCTCTTGGGGTGTTTCCTAGTGAGCACAGCACCACCTGTACCAGGTGGCACCGGTCACAGTACCAGGTGACTGGTAAGTCACCCTGGCCACAAAACTAGCAAGCCTCTGACTCCTCTCTTTATCTCAGCACCCCTCTCTCCCCATCCAACCCTTAGCAATCCGTTGGCTCTACCTTTAAAATTCATCTAGAACATGATGGCCACAGTCCCACCATGGTCCCCAGCTTATTGTAGCAGCATCCAGCTGTTCTCCCTGCTTTCATTCTTGTCACCTAAATCTACTCGTAACACAGCTGTTGGAATGATTTCCTTAAAGCATGTCATATCACGTCACTATGTGACATGTTGGATCACAGTTCTTCATTGGAATCTGACATTATTGTAACAGCCAGCTCTTGCAATGGCCTACAAAGCTCTCCAGAATCTGAGGGTTATGCCAGGTCCAGTCTCCAGTTACCATCTCCATGTTCATAAAGGAAAACAGGAAGAGCATACCCGGAGTGAAGCAAAGGGGCCTTCCAAGGGTTTGAACCATGATAACAGAGAGAGCTCTCGGGGGAGGACCAGCAGACTTGGTTTCTCATCCTTGCTTTGCCACTAACTCTAAGGACCTTGGACTACTTACTGCCTGCTCCAACCATCCCTTTCTTTTTGTGCAGAGAGCTGGATCATATAATCTCACAGGTTCCTTCCAGCTTGGAAATTCCACAATCGACAACCAAGGTGCCAACTCCATTAACAAGGGAGGTAAGTGCATATCATAAACACACCTTTCCTGCCTAAAGCATCTAAGTTACCAGTACAATGTGTTAAAGGAAAAATAAACAAATAACCAGTGCCTGCTGGGAAGTCCTTTTCTGGGAGAAGCAGAAGCTCTAAGAAAATTACTTGAAACGGGGGAGTTATAAAGAGAACTGAGTGACTGAAAGGTTGTCCGTAAAGGCTGCCACTACTCACCTCAGAGACGTGTTTATAACCAGTGTGCTTATTCTTTTGGTGTAACAATTATGATAATGGCAAGCAAAAATGTAGACTCCACAATATGCCAGGGAAAAGGCTAGGAATAAACTTAATTCCTGAAAACCTATATTTAAGAAGCCATGATGCTAAAAAGGCAGAGTTTTGTGCATATACACGGATCTATAAATAAGTTGAAGCTTGTGTTGGTTTATAGACACATCTGGCCATACGCCTGTGCTTAGGTGTACATGCCTATACACACATTCACATATTGGAGCCTGGCTCTTTAAAATGGGGGATAATCACACTGGAAATTATTCTAAGCTTTTCAGAGACATAAATGACCAAACTACCTCCTGACTCCTGAATTACATTACCCAGAAAGAACTTAATAACATGTTATTATCACTTCTCCTCACTGACAGGATTTCAGGGCTGAAAAGACAAACAAGGAACGTGTTCATAATCACCAGCACAGTCACCTCTGCTGAGCTGCGACCACTGCTAATTCCAGGTAAATGCTTCGGGGTGGAAGAAAGCCTGGAGCTGTAATGTAACGGTGCTTGGTAATTGTCGCTAGTTCAGCTGGGCCATCACCATCTGGGAGGGGGCCTCCAGGAGCTCATGGAGCCAACAGAGAGTCCCATGGGGTGAAGGGCAGTGAAGAGAGACTACATTATGGGAACCAGAATAGAATTTCTCAGTTCAACTGAGATAATATAGGTGAAATTCCTTATAAACTGTAAAGTGCTCCACAAATGTGACTGTGAATGTGAGGGGATAGCATTAATGGGTCCTGTTTGGGTTCTCAGGGCTGCCATTTACAGCTGCAGACTGTGCACTGTTCAACTTCTGAGAATGTCATTAGTCTATGTGAATGATGCTCCCTGGAGTTGTGCATTGTGGCAGTCCTGTTGGTTGAAATGGGCCCAGTTGACTGATAAAGACCAATGTGACAGCGAATGTTGTTCTCCTGGACAATGCTTAAGCCTTAATGATGGACCATCCAGGAGACAGTCAACAGTTCTAACGGCAATTTGCCAGTGCTTTGGGAAGTTTGTTTCAGGGTAATTAAAAGGCAACTACAAACAAGATCATTGAGGGAAGGAGCCATATCTTATTCATATCTTAGTATCCCAGTCTCGCAATATGTTTGGTATGTGATGAATATTCAGAAAATGTTTGTTGAATTTACGATGAATAGTGAGTGGGTGGTGCTAGGCACAATGGTTCATGCCTGTAATCCTAACATTTTGGGAGGCCAAGGTCAGAGAACTGCTTGAGCCCAGGAATTTGAGACCAGCCTGGGCAACATTGGGAGATCCTATCTCTACAAAACAATTTTTTTTTTTTGAGACGGAGTCTCACTCTGTCGCCCAGGCTAGAGTGCAGTGGTATGCTCTTGGCTTACTGCAACCTCTGCCTCCCAGCTTCAAGAAATTCTTCTGCCTCAGTCTCCTGAGTAACTGGGACTATAGGCGCCTGCCACCACGCCTGGATCGTTTTTGTATTTTCAGTAGAGATGGGGTTTCACCATGCTGGCCAGGCTGGTCTCGAACTCCTGACCTCGTGATCTGCCCGCCTCGGCCTCCCAAAGTCCTGGGATTACAGGCGTGAGCCACCGCGCCCAGCCTACAAAACATTTTTAAAAATTAGACGGCCATGATGACACACACCTGTAGTCTTAGCTATCCAGGAGGCTGAGACAAGAGTATCACTTGAGCCCAGGAGGATGAGACTGCTGTGAGCTATGATCACATGACTGCACTCCAGCTTGGGCAACAGGCTGAGACCCTCTCTCCAAAAAAAAAGAAAAAAAGCAAGAATGGATTGATATTGAATGAATGACTCCCTGGGGTCAGCTCCTGGGAAGAATAATTGGGTTGTGATCGTTGCAAAAAGCGTGTTTATTTCAACAGATACAACTGCATACTCTGCCCCATGTCGCCTTTTTCTATTAATAGGCTTATGGGAAGCCTTTTGTGAAATATGTTGTGAAGGAACATTGACATGTCATGGTTTCAGCAAGAGTTTGTCCAGGATTTGTGATGTGTCTCATCCAGTGCTAGGTGCTGCAGGCCTGTGCGATGGTGATGGCAGTGGGGACAGCAAACAGCACAGGTTGTGGTCCTTATCATCAAGGAGCTTCCAATTTAGATGGTTTGGTCACATGAAAGTTCATATAAAAATTAGAATAATGCTGCCAAGTGGTATGAACAAAAAATACCACTGAGCAGCAAAGATGGTGAGTGTTACCAGAGGCCGGGGCAGAAAGCACAGGATTGCTCCTCTGCCACTGGTTATATGTTCTTAAGACATCTACTTATTTGTCTGAGCCTCTGTGACCCAGTTTGTAAGACAGGTAATCATGTCTGCCACGCAAAGTAGGGACTAAACTCTTTAGGACACAGGTCCTTAAACAGCAGACTGAAACAGATATTTAAAGTGCATAGCACAGTACCTGACACATGGGAGAAGTTTCCAGAAGGCTGGTTCCTGTACAAGGATTTTTCGGTCACAAGTGCAGAATCCTAACTGATCACAACCTAAGCACAAAAGTGGGGTGGGGAGTGGGGGGACATGACTTATTGATTTATATAGCCCCCAAAGTGCAAGAATACATAGGCTTCAGGCATAGCAGGATCCAGGAGCTCAACTGATGTCACCAGGGCTCTGCCTCTATTGCCATTTCTCACACAAGCTTTCTCTAGAGGTAAGAATAGGCAGCAGCAACCCGAGTTCAGGTTAGCCCCAGGAGGAGCTCCTCTTCCCAGAAATTGGGGGATGAAAGTCCCCAGGAGGTCTCTGATTGGTGCAAATCAGTTCATGTACCACCCCTTACCCAATCACTGTGGCCAGAGGAATTCAATGATCTGATGGGCAGTGCCTGAGTTTGGTTCCCACTCCTTTGCTGATGTGGGTGAGGGCAGTGGTAGGACCACCCAAACTACCTGGAATGAGTTTCTGAGTGGGAATAGGCTACCTAGTTCTTCTGTCAACTCAGAAGAAATTAATAAAAGTGAAAGCTGCTTGTTTCTCGGGGGTGAAAAATGGGAAAGCTCATATTTCTTTACGGAAACAAAAAATAGGCTGACTCACGGCTGTAATCCCAGCACTTTAGGAGGCTGAGGCAGGCGGATCACGAGGTCAGGAGTTCGAGACCAGCCTGACCAACATGGTGAAACCCCTTCTCTACTAAAAATACAAAAATTAGCCAGGCGTGGTAGCGGGCGCCTGTAATCCCAGTTACTCAGGAGGCTGAGGCAGGAGAATTGCTTGAACCCGGGAGGCGGAGGTTGCAGGGAGCCAAGATCACACCACTGCACTCCAGCCTCGGCGACAGAGCTAGACTCCGTCTCAAAAAAAAAAAAAAATATATATATATATATATATATATATATATATATATATATATAATATATATATATGTTAGTATGCGAACGTGAACACAGTGTGTGTACGTGTGTGGGGTGGGGGGGCTTCCCTAGACCGACTAGGGGAGTGAGTGGTACCCGCTGGCCAGGCAAGCGGGACTCAGCGACCCTACCAGGAAACAGGCACACGGTTTCTCTGCGCAAAGCGGGGAGCGCATCCGGAGAGGGTCCCCGGAGGACTAGGGGTGTCGGAGCTCAGCCCTGGTTAGAGGGAGGGCAGAGGCATGCAAAATGGAGAGAGGCAGGGACGCGCCCCGCCTGGCTGAGCCTGGAGCCAGTGTCTGAGCGGCTATTCTGGACACGCACTGGGCAGGAACATCCTGGCGCCCAGAGGAGAGCAGGGCATGGACACCGAGCCGCTCGCGGTCAGAACAGCCGGGCAGCCGACCGTGGCCGCCGGGAGGGGCTGGGCCAGGCGCCGGCACAGCCCGCGAAGCCTCCTTCCCTAACGTTCTGTTCCATTTTCTCAGTATTGAAAGTAAAAGGGCGGGGGCAGGGATGGGGGGCTGTTTACTTAACATCCTGTAACTGCGGCCTTGAGTAACCAAGCATTTAATGTCAAAGAGCAGGAGAGGGGAAAGGGAGAGAGAGAGGGAGACAGAGACAGAAATCAAGCATGGGCATAAAATGTGCCGTCATCATCGTCACGTTCAATCATTTACATGCATGTTTGTCCCGTGCATGCTATTTTTCTAAACTATATTTAGGACACAGGAGTTAGGAGAGCAAGCTCAGAGTCGGACTGCACACATCCCAGCCACCTCCTAGAGCGAGGTACTTAGCCTCTCTGTGCCTCAGTTTCCTCCTCGGTGAAATGAGGTACAGTACTTGCGAAAATTAGAATGGGTTTTACAAAGTATGTTAAAGTACTTAGCACCTAACTATTATTATTATTGACTTTATGGTGCTATAGTCAGGAATTACCATCAACATGGTGCTACCTTTTCTGAGTTTATTATACCAACTCAGATACAGAAACACATTTTGGAATTTCTATTTGTAAAAATATCTGCTGGGCTGAAATAGACACGTAGAAAGCATGTCCTGTTATAGGCTGAATTATTTATTATTATTATACTTTAAGTTCTAGGGTACATGTGCACAACATGCAGGTTTGTTATATATGTATACATGTGCCATGTTGGTCTGCTGCACCCATTAACTCTTCATTTACATTAGGTATATCTCCTAATGCTATCCCTCCCCCCTACCCCAACCCCACGACAGGCCCCAGTGTATAATGTTCCCCTTCCTGTATCCAAGTGTTCTCATTGTTCAGTTCCCACCTATGAGTGAGAACATGTGGTGTTTGGTTTTCCGTTCTTGCAATAGTTTGCTGAGAATGATGGTTTCCAGCTGCATCCATGTCCCTACAAAGGACACGAACTCATCCTTTTTATGGCTGCATAGTATTCCATGGTGTATATGTGCCACATTTTCTTAATCCAGTCTGTCATTGATGGACATTTGGGTTGGTTCCAAGTCTTTGCAATTGTGAATAGTGCCACAATAAACATACATGTGCATGTGTCTTTATAGCAGCATGATTTATAATCCTTTGGTTATATACCCAGTAATGGGATGGCTGGGTCAAATGGTATTTCTAGTTCTAGATCCTTGAGGAATCGCCACACTGTCTTCCACAATGGTTGAACTAGTTTACAGCCCCACCAACAGTGTAAAAGCATTCCTATTTCTCCACCTCCTCTCCAGCACCTGTGGTTTCCTGACTTTTTAATGATTGCCATTCTAACTGGTGTGAGATGGTATCTCATTGTGGTTTTGATTTGCATTTCTCTGATGGCCAGTGATGATGAGCATTTTTTCTTGTGTCTGTTGGCTGCATAGATGTCTTCTTTTGAGAAGTGTCTGTTCATATCCTTTGCCCACTTTTTGATGGGGTTGTTTTTTTCTTGTAAATTTGTTTGAGTTCTTTGTAGGTTCTGGATATTAGCCCTTTGTCAGATGAGTAGATTGCAAACATTTTCTCCCATTCTGTAGGTTGCCTGTTCACTCCGATGGTAGTTTCTTTTGCTGTGCAGAAGCTCTTTAGTTTAATTAGATCCCATTTGTCAATTCGGCTTTTGTTGCCATGGCTTTTGGTGTTTTAGACATGAAGTCCTTGCCCATGCCTGTGTCCTGAATGGTATTGCCTAGGTTTTCTTCTAGGGTTTTTATGGTTTTAGGTCTAACATTTAAGTCTCTAATCCATCTTGAATTAATTTTTGTATAAGGTGTAAGGAAGGGATCCAGTTTCAGCTTTCTACTTATGGCTAGCCAGTTTTCCCAGCACCATTTATTAAGTAGGGAATCCTTTCCCCATTTCTTGTTTTTGTCAGGGCTGTTAAAGAGCAGTTGGTTGTAGATGTGTGGTATTATTTCTGAGGGCTCTGTTCTGTTCCATTGGTCTATATCTCTGTTTTGGTACCAGTACCATGCTGTTTTGGTTACTGTAGCCTTGTAGTATAGTTTGAAGTCAGGTAGCATGATGCGTCCACCTTTGTTCTTTCAGCTCAGGATTGTCTTGCCAATGTGGGCTCGTTTTTAGTTCCATATGAACTTCAAAGTAGTTTTTTCCAATTCTGTGAAGAAAGACATTGTTAGCTTAATGGAGATGGCATTGAATCTATAAATTACCTTGGGCAGTATGGCCATTTTCACACTATTGATTTTTCCTATCCATGAGCATGGAATGTTCTTCCATTTGTTTGTGTCTTCTTTTATTTCATTGAGCAGTGGTTTGTAATTCTCCTTGAAGAGGTCCTTCACATCCCTTGTAAGTTGGATTCCTAGGTGTTTTATTCTATTTGAAGCAATTGTGAATAGGAGTTCACTCATGATTTGGCATTCTGTTTGTCTGTTACTGGTGTATAAGAATGCTTGTGATTTTTGCACACTCATTTTGTATCCTGAGACTTTGGTGATAGGCTGAATTCTAAGATGGCCCCCCAAATCCCCCCACCCTCCCACCCCACCCCTACACATCATGTATAATCATCTCATTTTCAATGTGGGCCAAATACATGAATAGGATGGAATGTTACTTTGTGATTGGCTTATGTTGCCCGGCAAAAGTGAAAAGGTTTTGCTGCACAGTCAATTTGAAATTCATTAAAGGAGATTATCTGGGTGGGCCTGGTTTAATCAGGTGAGAGGAAATGGGTCCTTCCTGAGGTTGGAGAGACCCTCTCCTGCTAGCCTTGAAGAAGGAGCCATGCTGTGAACTGCCTATAGAGGGGTCAGCATTTAGGAACTGAACACTTTCCATTAGGTGCAATGGCTCACGCCTGTAATCCCAGCACTTAGGCCAAGGCAGGCGGATCACCTGAGGTCAGAAGTTCGAGACCAGCCTGGCCAACATGGCGAAATCCCGTCTCCACTAAAAATACAAAAATTCGCTGGGCGTGGTGGTGCACGCCTGTAATCTCAGCTACTAGGGAGGCTGAGACAGAAGAATTCCTTGAGCCCAGTAGGTGGAAGTTGCAGTGAGCCGAGTTTGCACCACTGCATTCCAGCCTGGACGACAGAGCAAGATTCCGTCTCAAAAAAAAAAAAAAAAGGAACTGAACACCTCGGTCCTACAACCACAAGGAAATGAACTCAGTCAACAATCTGAATGAGCTCAGAAGACAACTTGGCACCTCAAATAAGAGCACATCCAGTCAGCTTTGACTGCAGCCTTGTGAGACCCTCTCTGATCAGAGGACCCAACTAAGCTGTGCGCAAACTCCTGACCCACAGACACTGTAGACATGTGTGTGCTATTTTAAGCCCCTGAGTTACTGCTAATTTGTTATACAGGCTGAGGCACACAGATCACCTGAAGTCAGCAGTTTGAGACCAGCCTGGCCAATATTGTGAAACCTTGTCTCTACTAAAAATACAAAAATTAGCCAGGCATGGTGGTACACACCTGTAGTCCCAGCTACTCAGGAGGCTGAGGCATGAGAATCCCTTGAACCCAGGAGGCGAAGGTTGCAGTGAGCCAAGATAGTGCCACTGAACTCCAGCCTGGGTGACAGAGCGATACTCCATCTCAAAAGAAAATGGTATGCATTCTATATCTGCTTAAAAACTGTTTAAATTCTGCTTAAAGGGTAAGAGACAGAGAGAGGAAATATGAATAAAAACATGGCCATGTTTTCCTGTGATTGAAAACGTGAAGTATCATCCATTCGACAGGCATTTATTAAGCATCTACTTAGTATGTGCAAGGCAGTGGACGGGGAATTTAATCAGAATCTGAAATCAACACTGAGGCCAGGCATGGTGGTTCATGCCTGTAATCCCAGCACTTTGGGAGACCAAGGCAAGAGGATCTCTTGAGCCCAGGAGCTCAAGACCAACCTAGGCAACACAGGGAGACCCTGTGTCTAAAAAATATTTTAAAAATTAGCAGGCATGGTGATGCATGCCTGTGGTCCCAACTACAAGGGAGGCTGAGGTGGGAGGATCACTTGAGCCCAAGACATTGAGGCTGCAGTGAGCCATGATCCTGCCACTGCACTGCACCCTGGGCAACAGAGCAAGACCCTATCTAAAAAAAAAGAAAAGAAATGGAAACATGTTACTGATACTACCAAGAAGAATTAAAGGGAAAATTGTTAACATTGAAATATAAGGTATCCTTAAATCATTATTATCACAGCTTATATTTGTCAAGGATAAAGGTTTCTTTGAGCTAGGGAATGAATAACAATAATATTAATAGTAATAACTATAATAGCCAATCTAAAGCGTTTAGTTTGTGCCAGACAATGTGCTAAGCAGTTGAAGTGCCTCTTCTCATTCAATCCTTATTCAAATAACACTAAGAGGTTAGAAAGTGGGGACCATTACTATTTTCATGTTATAGAGGAATAAAAAGGGCAAGTGATTTGCCCAAGGACTCATACAGCTGGTAGAAGGCAGAGCCAGAATTTTAGTCCAGCTCTGTCTAGCAAATGCCATGCAAACATTTGTTGAACACCTGTTATGTTTAAGATCCTATGCTAGATGCCGTGGGAGATTCAGAGAAGACTCAGATGTGGAACATAACCTCTTAGAGCTACCATTCCAGGGGAAGAGATAAGCACACAAATAACTAATACACAATGGAATGTAGTAAATGTGCTTCGACAGACACCCAGAGTGCAGGCATTTAGAGGAGGGCACAGTACAGGGGCCAAGGGTTTGGCCCTCTAAAGACTCGCTGAAAAATCAACTCACAAAAAGCAGATTAGCTAGAGAAAAGGCACACACATTTATTTAATGTGTGTACACAGGAGCCTTCAGAATGAAGACCCAAAGATATCGGGGGAAATTGTTCATTTTTATCCTTAGGTTCAACAAAGTATGGACAGCCCTGTAGAAATATGATTGGACAAAAAGACTATGATCTAATGCTAATAAACACAGGGGAAACCCAGCAAGGTCTGTCTATCTAGATGTTTCTTGGCCTCTCTGAGCCTGCATTTCTTCCTCTGGTTATGGGGTAGGGCCCTCTCTGGAATGAGACCTCTGGAATAACCTGCAGTCAAAAAAGGTAACATAAGAACATAATTTCTTTATGGCCAGTTTTTACACAGAACATTTCTAGGTTTTATGGCTGGTTTTCAAGAAAAAGCGTCCCGGTTTCTCTGACCCACCTTGGGGAAGAGGGATTCTAGTTTCTATAGCTGGCCTGGGAGAGAATGGGATGGAGAGACAGGAGGGCAGGAGAAGGTCAGAGAAAGACTTTTGCTTCTGAGGTTACTCCCAAGGCCTTCACTTTGCAGTACTGTTTTCTGAGCCCCAGGAACTCTCATACTCATTATTGGTGTGGGGAGAAGCACGCAGGGAATCAGGAATGGTTCCATGAAGCAGGTGGGATCTGAGATAGCTTTGGCTGGTGGATAAGATGTAAACAGGCAGTGATTTGGAATAGGAGGGCCACGCACAGTTAAACGTGTGGCAGGAGGACCAGGCAAGGCATATTCAGAAAGCATTGTTCAGATGAACCAACTCCTAAGCAGGACTTAAAAGTGCCTACTCGGCTGGGTGCAGGGGCTGAGCACTTTGGGAGCCTGAGGCAGGCGGATCAGTTGAGACCAGGATTTTGAGACCAGCCTGGCAACAAGGTGAAACCCTGTCTTTACTAAAAATACAAAAATTAGCCAGGCATGGTGGCACGTGACTGTAATCCCATCTACTTGGGAGGCTCAGGCGAGAGAATTGCTTGAACCCGGGAGGTGGAGGTTGCAGTGAACCAAGATCACGCCACTGCACACTGCACTCCAGCCTGGGCAACAGAGTGAGACTCTGTGTCCAAAAAAAAAAAAAAAAAAGTGCCTACTAACCAACCAACACTTTGTATAATAAGATACTGCATGTATGGTAGAGGGAGCAGTTCAACAAAACTGTAAGACATCTGGCCCTGCCCATGAAGACAACACGGCATAGAGGGGAGGAGAACAGGGGTTATCTCAGAGAGACCAGAGATAAGACCCTGGGTCCACTATTTAGTTGCAAGCCATACACCTTGGACAGTAACAACTACTTCTAAAACTGGGCTTCCTTCTATGTGACATGGGAGTATGACATTGAATCAGTATATTGCAAAATGTCTAGCACAAAACAAAAGAGGGAAAGCAAACAAGTTTTCATCTCATCAGCCTGGACCAACCAGTAATGGCTACATGGAGCTCTAAGGTAGGTGGGATTCAGAAGCTTTTGGTGTTTTTCCTTATTCTTGCTGTCATCTGAATGGATGCGGGCCATGATCAGTCAGCACTGTCTACTCAGAGCAAAGGGTAGACTGTGGTGTCACCTCTGCCACATATTTGGCAACAGTAGTAGGAGCTTTGAAAGTCCAATTTCCCTCTCTTTCCTTCCCAGAAGGCGCTGAGATATCAAAAATTATTAAGTTACAACTAAGCAATTGTAAAGATAAGACTAACACACACTATGGTTAGCAAACTACCAGACATAGCCACTCTGACTGTGTTTCACGCTTTGGCCAGACTACAGTAGGGCTGAAATTGGAGGTGGTCAGTAGCAGTGTGGACCAGAAAGTCTGAGATGACTTCGTGGAGATGGGGTGTGAGGGATTGGACGGTGGAGGATTAGACCCCAGAAAGGGAGAACCACATACCCGGAGGCCTAGAGGCAAGTCCATCTTTGGTGAATAAGGGAGGCAGCATGAAGATGGGCCTCATGGAGGGCAGGATGATCCCAGGGGAGTAGTAGAAGGTGAACACTGGAGGAGTAGAGTGGACCATTTGGAGAGCCTTGAAATCAGGCCGAGATCTTAACTTGATGGGCAACAGGGATAGGAGTGACGAGTACCACCGTATTAGTTGGCTCAGGCTACCATGAGTCTGTGCCACCCACAGACTGGGTGACTTAAGCAATAGAAATTTATTTCCTCACAGTTCTGGAGGCCCAAAGTCCAAGACCAAGGTGCCATTAGGGTGGGTGTGTGGTGAGGCCTCTCTTCTTGTAGGCAGCTGCCTCCTTACTGTGTCTTCTCAGGGCCTTTCTTCTGTGTGTGCTCAGAGACAGAGAGAGCTCTCTGATGTCTCTTTCTCTTCTTGTAAAGACATCAGTCCTATCAGATGAGAGGCCCAACCTTATGTCCTCATTTAACTTAAATTATGTCCCTAAGATCGTATCTTCAAATATACTCACATGGAGGGTTAAGACCTCAGCATATGAATTTTGAAGGAACACAGTTTAGTCCCTAATAGTCATATAGACTCTTTATTTTTTGGAAGGAATTGGATTTTTTAATGGAAATATAGCTCAAATATGGCATTAAAGATACTTGTTTTGGGCCGACTGTGGTGGCTCACACCGAAAATCCCAGCACTTTGGGAGGCCAAGGTGGACAGATCATTTGAGGTCAGAAGTTCAAGACCAGCCTGGCCAACATAGCAAAACCTCATCTGTACTAAAAATACCAAAATTAGTTGGGTATGGTTCTTGGGCCTGTAATTCCAGCGACTAGGGAGACTGAGGCAGGAAAATTGCATGAACATGGAGGTGGAGGTTGCAGTGAGCCAAGATCGCACCACTGCACTCCAGCATGGGTGACAGGAGCAAGATTCCATCTAAAAAAAAAAAAAAAAAAAGATAAAAAGATACTTGATTAAATTTTGGCATTTCTGGAATAAAGGGAAATATCTCCTTTTGAAAAAACTTATATCATATATTACATCTATCTGATGAGAAATACTATAGAAAATAAACATGTATATAAAAGGTTTCTAAGACCAGGAAGAAAAGTGCCTATGTTACAGTGAGGGAGATGGGGAGGTAAAAGATTATTTAAGGGGGAAAAAAATCAAGACCAGACTAAAGTATATCAAGATGATAATAGTCCATAACAATTAATTCAAACTCTACTGTAAGAGCTGTCCTTTCTCCTCTTGTTTATTTCTTTGTTCAGTGTATTAGTCTATTTTCACACTGCTGATAAAGACATACCCAAGACTGGGCAATTTACAAAAGAAAGAGGTTTAATGGACTTACAGTTCCATGTGGCTGGGGAACCTTCACAATCATGGTGGAAGGCAAGGAGGAGCAAGTTACATCTTACATGGATGGCAGCAGGCAAAGAGAGAAAGATAACTTGTGCAGGGGAATTCCTCTTTTTAAAACCACTAGGTATTGTGAGACTTACTCACTATCACAAGAACAGCATGGGAAAGACTTGCAACCGTGATTCAGTTACCTCCCACCAGGTCCCTCCCACAACATGTGGGAATTCAAGATGAGATTTGGGTGGAGGCACAGCCAAACCATATCATTCAGTTATTTATATCAGTACACACTCATGGACATGTATTTTATTCTATAAATTATAATCCAATACTGTCATTATTTACTTGGTTGTTCAGATTGACCATATCTAGCCATTGGGAGCTCCTTCATGTTGGTTTCTGTGTCATTTCAATGTGCCGCCATCACTTTGTAGAGAACTTCTCACTATTTAGCATCACAATTTTGTTCCAGTCTTTTCTTATAATTTCCCTACCCCAGCCCTGGAATCACCCATCACTCTAAGAAGTACAGGTTTTTTTTAAACTGGAGAATGGTTTAGAAACCAGCATCAAAGATTAGCTGTGCTCATTGCTACTGGAATGTCATTGCTTCTAGACCTTATTAGCATAGTCAGGAAAAATATGTATATGTACATATACCAATATCTATATACCTACTAACAACTATTAGTTAATATGGATACCATCAATCAATTTCAGGCCTCATTTTAGCATTCCCTTTTTTCATTTGTCATGTCTTTCTCTGACAGTCTTTCTAAGAAACCTAGCTTTCATTATCCACAATATATTTATTTATTTGTTCAATCCTAGTAGCTTCAGCATCACTAACCCATATCTTCTTTGAAAAATAAATTTACTAACTAGAGCACAATATTTGTGTAGAGTTCTTTTTTATCTGTAGCCTTGAAGTATATAGTCAAAATTCTGTTTCCCTAAGTTATTTATGTTAGTTTTTCCCTTTGGTGTGGTTATATTTTTCAGTAGTGATAGAGTTAGGTTTATTTGTTACTGTTAGTATCCCATTTGGATTCCTCCACTTCCAGGTTGGTTTGAATTATTTATTTTTTGAGTATGTGAACCATTAACATGATTCTAAAAGTCAAAGCTATACAGAAAGTTTCTGCTTTTGTCCATTTTTGTTCTTAGTTTTTGAATTTCTGGTTCATAGTGGTTTTTCATATTCCCAAATGCTGGCTTTAGTCTGTTTAATTCAGTTTAGAGAAATGTCTTACAGTTTTCTTCTGCCTCATGGTAGTTTTTCAGGGAGTAATTTTGTTTGTTTTGTTTGTTTGTTTGTTTGTTGTTTTTTGTTTTTTTTGAGACGGAGTCTCACTCTGTCTCCCAGCATGGAGTACAATGGTGCGATCTCGGCTCACTGCAACCTCCGCCTCCCAGGTTCAAGCGATTCTCCAGCCTCAGCCTCCCGAGTAGCTGGGACTACAGGCGCCCGCCACCATGCCCAGCTAATTTTTGTATTTTTAGTAGAGATGGGGTTTTGCCATGTTGGCCAAGCTGGTCTCCAACTCCTGACCTCAAGTGATCAGGCCTTCCTTGGCCTCCCAAAGTGCTGGGATTACAGGTGTGAACCACCATGCCCGGCCCAGGGAGTAATTTTTATCAGTTGAGGCATGTTGAATCTAGTTTTCTGACTTTTATAATGACTCTGTATAGATTTATTCATTTCCCCCCTGTTCATTTCAGTGATCTGGGAGTGGTTTAGTAGATATCTAGTTCAATGGCACCTTTTCTACCAGTATAACAAAATCCAGGGTTTTAGTGAATTCTTTTTGGAGATGAAGGGAGGGTTATATGCCATCTGATTTGGGGGGTTATTTTTTGTCTTGTAGAATCTTAAATGGTCCCTTTCTGTTTCTCATCCCCTTCATCCCCAAGTTCCAGGGGACTCCTCTCCTTTCCATCTCATGGAGACGATGGCACCTGCCATGTCCCGTCGACTCTCAACGTTTCCTCCAAAACCAACCAAGAACAAGATGAAAGAATAAAGCTACACAAAAGCCACACCCTCAGCATAACATGAAGATAGGGAATTCCTATGCTTCAAAATAACGGAAGGAAGGGAAGGGAAGGGGAGGGGAGGGAAGGGAAGGAGAAGGGAGGAGAGGGAAGGGAAGGGGAGGGGAGGGGAGGGAATGGGAGGGGAGGGGAGGGGAGGGGAGGGAAGGAAAGAGAAAAGAAAGGAAAAGAAAAGAAAAGAACCCCAGTGAGCGATCTTGCCCATCCTGCCTCACGGCAAGGCTTTCCTGTGGGCATGGGCTGGCATAGAAAAACTGGGGGACAGGAAGTGGGGAGCCAGCAACCAACCTAAGGCTGATCTAAAACTGCTGTCAAAAGCATGAAAATTCAAATCAATAAAAGGTGTCCCACTAGAACAGAGCATGGCATATCTTCTGGTGGATAAAAAGGGCAAAAAGGAAGAGAGAAACACCCTTTGGCAATTGGACCCTCCCACAAGCTGAAAAAGAACCAAAACATCAGGAATACCTCACTGGAGATTCTTTAGCAAATGGAAGACTTGACATAATTATGACAGATTCAGATTTTTTTTCACAACTCAGTGATGAGACCCCTCCTCCCATTTTTCCTTTTTCACCTCCTTCTTCCCGTCCCCCATCATCCAGCAGCAACCAGGCCTTTCTTTGCATTTTCTTTAGGAAGAGGTGAGGCTGCAGAAGCCTGGGGATGGGGGAACAGGAAGGAGTCTCTTACTGGCTTTTGATTTCAAAAATCTACTTATTTGGATCCTTCTTAAGAGAATGGAATAGACTCATAACGGAAGCAAAAGATTTGGGCAAAAACACGATGAAGATTCCCTCCTCCCCTCCCCCATGCTCACTACCACCTCCCATCCTCAACTCCAACCAAAAACATATATAAAACATATATATATAGTTTTTTCTAGGCTGGGAGGAAGGAGACAGTGAGGTTCAATTGTGAAAGCTGGGATATCAGTGGATCCTAAGGAAGGAATTCTATACCCTCCCACTCTTAGGAGTCCAGAGGGGTGTGAAGTCCTAGAACACCTGTGGCCACTTCGTAGGTAGAACTGCCTCTGGACTAGAGGCGAGTCCCCAGACAAGAAATGGTTGTGAGGCACGTGTAGATATATGGTCTCAGAGCTTCCCTGTGTCCCAGCATGGTTCAGGAACAGTGCTACTGTGATTGCTGTGTGCGAAAGTTGTAATAGAGTCACCTTCCCCGAAGAGGTTAAGCAGAGAGGAATGAGGAACATCATCCAGGCAAACATAGTGTTAGAGGTTTACAAGGTAAGTGTCTCCAGGAAAGGCAAAACCGGTGCTCAATCTGACTGAGAACCAGACCATCCCCAGTGGATGTCTGCACGGCTGGACAACATCAAAGGCAAGATGGAAACCCACAGGACCAGAATGTCATCCAAGGGAAGAGCGGGGAGAAATGATGAATATCTCTTTCCTGGCTGAGTGGGCTTGATTGTGAAGTGGGGAGATCCAATGGCCTCAGCCTCATTTGAGAGATTCAGAACGTGGCTCTGTAGCACTGCTTAGGGAGCCTGGGCAGGCAGGG
Source organism: Theropithecus gelada (assembly GCF_003255815.1). Lineage (NCBI taxonomy): Eukaryota > Metazoa > Chordata > Mammalia > Primates > Cercopithecidae > Theropithecus > Theropithecus gelada. The sequence goes on along the minus strand of NC_037675.1, from coordinate 79,309,818 downwards.
GCGGGGGTGGGGGGTGAAACGCACTCCCCGTGAAAAGCAGCAGTTGTTTGTGCTGCAGCATCTGAGCAGGACAGGAGAGGCCAGGAGAAGGGGGTCCCACCACTCCTGGAATTCTCAACCTGATGAGCTGTTATCAGACCAGGCTGTGATGACAATAGACGTGATTACAGCTCTTCCTCTCTCCTCTTTGAAAAACAGCCCACTGCCAACCCCCTTTCTTTGTTGATTGCCCAGCAGCTAGATTCCTCCGTTTTACTAGAAGCTGAGGAGGGACCAAGGAGAAGGAGAAAAGCAGAGGTAGAGGGGACAGAGACTGAGGCGGAAGAGCTCTGGGAGTAGGGCTCTTTCCTTTTTGGCTGGCTGGTTCCCAGAGGGTCCTCTGACTCTCATTCAAGCAGCCCAGGCTGCCTGCATCCCTGGTAAAGTGGATATGCAATCACCCGGGCGCCAGCCGTAGCTGGTCCTTCACGTTCCTTGGAACAGAGCGACCAGGACAGTTTGCTCCACGTAGGATGCAGATCACATTGTACCACCATGTGTTTGGTTACATGCCTACTTCTCCTATTCCGGGGGGACCTTTTTTTTTTTTCTTTTGTATCTCCTTTTTTTCTCTAGAGCCCAGCTCCTTCTAAAGAGACAGGAAATATTAATAAATACTACATGAATACATTACTTAACAAATGGTAGAGCATACCTGTAGTCCCAGCACTTTAGGAGGCCAAGGCAGGAGGATCACTTGAGCCCAGGGGTTCAAGACCAGCCTGGGCAACATAGTGAGACCCTGTCTCAAAAGAAAAAAAAAGAAAAAAAAAACCTAGCCAATCTCTAGGACATGTCACCTTTCTTATCATATCTGAACTCACTTGGTGAGCTACTCAATAAAACTACTACCAAGAAAAGAAAGAATGCATGCCCTGCTCCAAAAACAGAACACAGAAGGATAGAAGGAAGCAATCCCCAATCCAATGAGACAGTAATTGTCCCATTCTGGAGAACCATGACAGTGCAGTCTCCTCCATGACAGAACCTCAGTTTTATGGTCTAAATATTTGTGTCTCCCACCCCTACAAGTTCATATATTGAAATCCTAACCCCCAAAATGATGGCATTAAGAGGCAGGGCCTTTGGGGGATGATTAGGTCGTGAGGGTGAGGTCCTCATGAATGAGATTGGTTCCCTGATGAAAGAGGCCCCAGAGAGCTAGCCTGACACTTCTACCGTGTGAGGACATGGCAAGAAGTCACCATCTACAAACCAGGAAATGGGCTCTCAATAGACACCAAATCTGTGAGTGCCTTTATCTTGGACTTCTTAGCCTCCAGAACTGTAAGAAATAAATTTCTGTTGTCTATAAACCACCCAGTCTGTGGTACTTTGTGATAGCATTCTGAGTGGACTAAGACCCTCAGTGTTTAATAATCTCGCTTTGGCTTCTCCCTCAAGGAATGCCAACTCCTGCTGGAAAGGTCACGAAGTGGCCCTAGAACCTTGGGACTTAGATGTGTGGTCTGCAGACCACAGCATCCGCATCACTTGCACACTGCAGCATCCCGTAGCGGGAGCTTGCTAGTGGTGCAGAATCTCAGACCCCACCCCAGGCTTGCTGCAGGAAACTCTGCACTTAACAAGAGTTAAGGTGGCTCTTAACTCTTGTCCAGGCACGGTGGCTCATGCTTATAATACCCGTACACTGGGAGGCTGAGGCAGACAGATTACTTGAGCCCAGGAACTTGAGACCAGCCTGGGCAACATGGCAAGACTTTGTCTTTACAAAAAATTGAAACATTAGCCAGGTGTGGTGGTGCACACCTGTAGTCCCAGCTACTCGGGAGGCTGAGGTGGGAGGATTGCTTTAGCTGGGAGTTCGGGAGCCTGCGAGGCTGCAGTGAACTGTGATCACACCACTGCACTCCAGCCTGGGTAACAGGGTGAGACCCTGTTAGAGGCCTGGATGATCCAAATGCATATTCAGAGCTGAGAAGCAAGGCCTCAGATTACAGTGTGATGGAGAGGGGAGAGTGCTGAGAGAGGGTTAGCAGTGAGAAGACTAGTGAGGAGACTGAAAGTACTTTGGGCGGCAGATGATCATTGTATCTATTAATTCTTTAACCAATTATTATTCAAGAGTCAATGAAAGAAAAAACCAGAGAGACATAGAGTACATGTGACATCTGGTGCCAAAACCAGCCTGCTGAATCCCACAGTGTGGTCCACTTGAGACATTTTAGCATACAGACATTCACAGGTGATCTAGAAGGCCAGTGGGACTTTATCCACCTGTCATTTCCCTCATTAAGTTCTTGACTACTACCAGCTGTCCCTAGGAGGCTTTCCTTAACAACCCCAGCCCTACCCCATCCTCCCTCCACAGGAGAAATTGACCATTTCCTGCTTTATTCCCAGCACAGAGTAGGCGCTCAATAATTGTGTGCCAAATAATCAAAGTGTTGTGCTAGCAGGCTCGGATCAATTAGTGACTGTAATTGAAGCTGAATGTAATTAATTATATAATTTGGGGCTGTTCAAGTTTAATTCCTCTAAAATTACCTCGTGGAAACAGGGCATGATGAAGGATTACAAATAAAAGGAAAAAAGCTATCAGTAATGCTTCCACACAGTAGGCACACATTTGAGTTGGATCCCTTGCCGTCTTAGTCAATTTGGGCTGCTATAACAAGAAAACTGTAGACTGAGGCCAGGCACAGTGGCTCACACCTGTAAGGCTAGCAATTTGGGAGGCTGAGACAGAAAGTTAATTTGAAGCCAGGAGTTCATGACTACCCTGGACAACATAGTGAGACTCCCATCTCTACAAAAAATTTTAGCTGGGCATGATGGCACATGCCTGCATTCCCAACTACTCAGGAGGCCAAGGCTGGAGAATCACTTGAGCCCAGGAGTTACAGGCTGCAGTGAGCTATGATGGTGCCACTACACTCTAGCATGGGTGGCAGAGCAAGGCCCCATCTCTTTAAAAAATAAAAATAAAAACATAAACTCATAGACTAGGTGGCTGAAACAACACACATTTATTTCTCAGTTTCAGGGGCTGGGAAGTCCAAGATCAAGGCACCAGCAGATTCACTGTCTGGTGAGGACCTGCTTCCTGGCTTACAGACAGCAGCCTGCTCATTGTATGTCTAAAACAGAACTCATCTCTCTTTCTTTTAATTTTTTATTTTTATAGATGGGGTCTTGCTCTGTCACCCAGGCTGGACTACAGTCGCACAATCATAGTTCACTTCAACTCCTGGGCTCAAGCAATCCTCCCTCCTCAGCTTCCCATAGCTAGGACTACAGGCACATACCACTGTACCCTGCTAATTTTTTAAACTTTATATAGAGATGGGGTCTCAATATATTGCCCAGGCTGGTCTCGAACCCTTGGCCTCAAGCAAACCTCCCGCCTTGGCCTTCCAAAACCCTGGGATTACAGACATAAGACACCAGGCCCAGCCTCCTGTGTCTTTTCTTATAACAGCACCAATCACATTCATGATGGCTCCACTCTAATAACTCAATTACCTCCCAAAGACACCACCTTCAAATACCATCACATTGGGTATTCAGGCTTCAACATACGAATTAGGAAAGATATAAACATTCAGTCTATAACACTTGCCAACAATACAAAATTCACAGGGTTGCATAACAAGGGAGTTCTGATCCTGAAGCCCATTTGGACATGAAGTCCAAAACCAAGTACATCAGTACCCGGGTTATGGAGCAGTGGTTACTCTCAGCAGTGGACGTGCTCAGTTTGGGAACACACATTTACCTTGACCCATTTCTTTTTTCTTTTTTTTTTTTGAGACGGAGTCTCACTGTTGCCCAGCCTGGAGTGCAATGGTACAATATTGGCTCACTGCAACCTCCGCCTCCCAGGCTCAAGCAATTCTCCAGTCTCAGCCTCCTGAGTAGCTGGGACTACAGGTCCCTGCCACCATGCCTAGCTAATTTTGGTATTTTTAGTATAGACGGGGTTTCACCATGTTGGCCAGGCTGGTCTCAAACTCCTGACCTCAAGTGATCCACCCACCTCGGTCTTCCAAAGTGCTAGGGTTACAGGCCTGAACCACTGTGCCCAGCCACCATCCAATACTCTTAAGAATTTATAGCATGCTGAAGTTTACATCATGAAAATGACATATTAAAATCATTTATTTTGGGTTTGATTTTTACTTTTCAACCTTATCCTGGAATTGTCCTCAGGGGTCAGCTGCCACTCAACTCCCCTGTAAATGTTTCTTCAGTTCATCCTCTAATCCTGGACACCTATTAAGGGCAATGGTTTCTAAAGTTCTTGGTTTGTGGAGGGATTTAATGATGGGAGATATGTTTTCTGAGACACTCTGTGCCTTGACCCATTTCCAGCACTGAATGTTTTCCATTATTCATGCCACCTAATCTCCCTTCCACTCTCACAGACACAGAGTATGTCAGAGTGAAAAAGGATCTTCAGGCATCTTTAGACCAGTAGATTTTAGCCCAATCAGAGCTAACATACCATTTTTACAACAAATGTTTGGTAATGTCCCCTTATGGTCCTGAAGTGAAATTCATAAAAATGGCAATGTACCTACACACATAATTGTTTGTTTAGTTTTTATTGAGATGGAGTCCTGCTATGTTGCCCAGGTTGGTCTTGAACTCCTGGGTTCAAGCAATCTTCCTGCCTCAGCCTCCCCAGTAGCCTGTGCCTGGCTACACATAATTTTTTTTTTTTTTTTTTTTAGATAGGGTCTGGCTCTGTCACCCAGGCTGGAGTGCAGTGACATGATCATGGCCTACTGCAGCCTTGACTTCCCTGGCTCAGGTGATCCTCCCACCTCAGCCTCCTGAGTAGCTGGGACAACAGCTGTGTGCCGCCACGCCTGGCTAATTTTTTGTAATTTTGGCGGAGACAGGGTTTCACCATATGCCCCAGGCTGGTCTTGAACTCCTAAGCTCAAGTGATCTGCCAACCTCAGCCTCCCAAAGTGCTGGGATTACAGGCATGAGCCCCACTGCACCCAGACTGGCTACACATAATTCTTAAAGTCACATTGATACAGTGGGTTGCACTGGCCATTCAAGTGTGTAGGCTCTTGCCATTGGTTATATGGTTTCCCAAAATGGTGAACAATAACTCCCATAGAAACAAATCATCCAACTTTCATGGTAATTGCATTCCTGAAAATTTCAACAGATACTAAAGCCATGCAAAAAATCCTTTGCCTTTACATGTAAAACAGAGTTAGGTTGTTGATTTAGTTCATTACAAACAGGTGGAGCATTTGGAAACCACACAGGTCACAGGAAAATTCTTTGTTGAGTGAGGCTGTGTTGCCCATAGGAAGACATATGGCATCCCTGACCCCACCCATTCAATGAGAGTAGCACTCTCCATCATTGTGATGGCCAAAAATGTCCCCACACAATTCCAGAAAGTAGCTGGAGGCAGTACAACCCCCACTAAGAACCACTGATTTAACCCAATCTTCTTAATTTACAGGTGAGAAATCAGAAAACAGGCAAGGGGGAGATTTTCCCTAAGTGCCAGCATCAACAGGTCTCTGGACTCCCATCTGAAGATCCTTCCCAGCTCCATGAGGCAGCTTGCCAAGCTGAACACTGTGGGAGGAGACTGGGCTCTTGCTCAGAGCTCTTTTGGGTTTCAGTGCAAATGACTCAGGAGGATTCCTATACCCCAGAAAATCAAACTGCTTACAAAAGAAAACACAGCTATAAGTGTTGGTGGAAAAGCCCTCTGAACTAGGAAATGTCATCGCATTAAATTAATCTTCCCAAACGAGCCCAAGATGTCTGCTCCACATCATCAGAAAGCTAGGAATGTTCTGGAATGGTGGAGAAATTAAGCAGAACATCCTCCTACCTTCATTTATGAGAGCCCTAAAACTATCCCAGATAAAGAAAGGCTCCCAGTTAGAGAGCAAAAACAGCAAGTAAGCACTACATGCCAACCCTGCTCAATCAGTAGCAGTTGACTGGTCTGCTGTGTTAGGTAGGATTCTGGGGTCCTATCCTAGCTCAACTGGAAAGGATGCAGCGATCAATATGTGGAGTCTGCCTTGGCCACGGGAAGGGTGGCACCACCATGCCAGGCATTTGTCATATATGTTTTAGAATCCCAAACAAATCTGATTTACTTTCCTGGGACAAAAGCTCGCTGATTCTACCAATGCCAGTCTGTTTCATTCCATCAGTTTCCTTGTATAAAATTTGAGGCAAATGTCTCCTTTGTGATAGTTGACACTGTTGAATTGCGGGATAAACTGCTTTGCTATGTATGGTGGTAGTAGGGCCTCATCTCAGAATCTCACTCACTCATACACTCAGTACACACAAGTTGAGTGTCGGCTACATGCCAGTCATTGGAAGTGGAGAGATTCAGCAAACCAGTTGTATTGCATATAAGAATAATTATTTTTCAAGGTTGCTAATTCATAAAATATTATGTGCCACACAAAACTCAACATTAATACCCACCATTTTTCTGTCTGAAATCAACATACCCTCAGTTAAGAGACCAAGATGACAGTGTATAACAATTGATTATAATTAGTGTCTTGAATATTTATTGCTAGGACAGCTATATTTTGAGGAAAGTGTCTTTAAACAAAATGGCTAAATATTGGTTATCTTTAAAGTTCATTAAAGTTGCTAACCTAGAAAAAAATATCTAAAAGAATATACAGTAACCACCAAAAGCTGCTTGTTTAATAAATATTTATTAGAAACACAAAATTAAATCAAATGCTCTTTCATGAACTGGTTTTTAAAACCTTTAAAATGCCAAAGGGCAGTGGGGGGAAAGGCAAGGCAAGAAGTAATAGGAGGGTGAATGGCTCTGAAAATAATAAAAAATACTTGATTTTGGCCAGGCACAGTAGCTTATGCTTGTAACTCCAGCACCTGGGGAAGCCAAGGTAGGTGGATCACTTGAGGCCAGGAGTTTGAGACCAGCCTGGGCAACATGGAAAACACCTTCTCTACTAAAAATACAAAAATTAGCCATATGGGGTGGCACACACCTGTAATCCTCTCTACTCAGGAGGATGAGGCATGAGAATCGCTTAAACCCAGCAGGCAGAGGTTCCAGTGAGCCAAGATGCACTCCAGCCTGGGCCACAGAGCAAGACTATGTCTTATAAAAAGCAAAAACAAACTTGATTTTAAGTAAACTGGCCTTTGGGAGAATTGATCCTTAGGCAAACAAGTTTTTGGCAATGTGCCTATAAGTGAAGAAGAACCAGTTTGGTGGCAGAGAGGTAGGGGAAGGGGGAGGGGGAAGGAGGATAAGGGGCACAAGATAGGAAGCCAGGAGACCTATAAGGAGACCAGAGCTAAGCCAGGTGGTGGGGAGGGAAGGAGAGAGTGGGGGTGGGGAAAGGGTTGCTGTATTAGTCAGCTCTCACACTGCTATAAAGAAATACCCAAGACTGGGTAATTTATAAAGGAAAGAGGTTTAATTAACTCACAGTTCCACATGGCTGGGGAGGCCTAAGGAAACTTACAATCACGGCAGAAGGCAAAAGGGAAATAGCCACCTTCTTCACAAGGCAGCAGGAGAGAGAAGAGCGAAGGAGGAACTTCCAAACACTTATAAAACCATCAGATCTTGTGAGAACTCACTCACTATCACCAGAACAGCATGAGGGAAACCACCCCCATGATTGAATCACCTCCCTCCCTCAACACATGGGATTACAATTCAAGATGAGATTTGGGTGGGGGCATAGAGCCAAACCATATCATTCCACCCCTGGCCCCTCCAAAATCTCATATCTTTTCACATTTCCAAACCAATCATGCCTTATCAACAATTCCCCAAAGTCTTAATTCATTTCAGCATTAACTCAAAATTCCAAGTCCAAAGTCTCATCTGAGACAAGGCAAGTCCCTTCTGCCTATGAGCCTGTGAAATCAAAAGGAAATTAGTTACTTCCTTAATACAAAGGGGATACAGGCATTGGGTAAATGCTCCTGTCCCAAATGGGAGAAACTGGCCAAAACAAAGGGGGCAGTCCAAAATCATGCAAGTCCAAAATCCAGGGGGCAGTTGTTGAATCTAAAAGCTCCAAAATGATCTCCTTTGACTCTATGTCTGACATCCAGGGCATGCTGATACAAGGAGTGAGCTCCCACCACCTTGGGCAAGTCCTTCACAGGCTGGTGTTGAGTGCCTATGGCTTTTCCAGGCACACAGTACAAGCTGTCAGTGGATCTACAGGGGTCTGAAGAACAGTGGCCCTCTTCTCACAGCTCCACTAGGCAGTGCCCCAGTGGGGACTCTGTGTGGGGGCTTCAACTCCACATTTCCCCTTTGCACTGTCCTAGCAGAGGTTATCCTAATAATTAGGGTTCCACCCCTGCAGCAGACCTCTGCCTGGACATCCAGGCATTTCCATATGTCCTGGGAAATCTAGGTGGAGGTTCTCAAACCTCAATTCTTTACTTCTGTGCACCTGCAGGCCCATCACCATGTGGAAACCACCAAGGCTTGGGGTTTGCACCCTCTGAAACAATGGCTCAAGCTGTATTTTGGCCCCTTTAGTCATGGCTGGAACTGGAGCTGCTGGGACACAGGGCAACAAATCCCAAGGCTACACATAGGCAACACCTTGGACCTGGCCCACAATACCATTTTTTCCTCCTAGGCCTCCAGGTCTGTGATGGGATGGCTGCCACCAGGATCTCTGACATGCCCTGGAGACATTTTCCTCATTGTCTTGGTGATTCACATTTGGTACCTCATTATTTATGCAAATTTCTGCAGCCAGCTTGAATTTCTCCCCAGAAAATGTGTTTTTCTTTTCTATTGAATGTCAGGCTGCAAATTTTCCAAACTTTTACGCTCCGCTTCCTTTTTAAACGTAAGTTTCCATTTCAGATCATCCCTCTCAAATTCAAAGTTACACATATCTCTAGGGCAGGGGCAAAATGCTGCCAGTATCTTTGCTAAAGCATAGCAAGAGTCAGCTTTGCTCCAGTTCCCAAGAAGTTCCTTATCTCCATCTGAAGCCACCTCAGCCTGGACTTCATTGTCCACATCATTATCAACATTTTGGTCAAAATGATTCAACAGTCTCTAGAAAGTTCTAAACTTTCCCACATCTTCCTGTCTTCTTCCGATCCCTCCAAACTGTTCCAACCTCTACCCATTACCCAGTTCCAAAGTTGCTTAGATGTTTTCAATTATCTTTATAGCAGTGCCCCACTCTCCATAGTACCAATTATCTGTATTAGCCCATTTTTCACACTGCTATAAAGAAGTACCTGAGACTGGGTAACTTATAAAGAGGTTTAACTGACTCACAGTTCCACATGGCTTGGGAGGCCTCAAGAAACTTAGAATCATGGCAGAAGGTAAAGGGGAAGCAAAGCACCTTCTTCGTAAGGCAGCAGGAGATAAAAGTGAAAAGGAGGAACTTCCAAACACTTATAAAACCATCAGATCTCATGAGAACTCACTCACTAGCATGACAGCAGCATGGGGGAAACCACCCCCTTGATCCAATCACCTCCTTTCCTTGACTCATAGGGATTACATGTGTCAGGGAGATGAGATCTGGGTGAGATCGCAGAGCCAAACCATATCAGTTGCTATAAAGGTCAAGGAGAGGTGTAAAAACTGACTCTTCTAGCTTCTGCACCACGTGACTGCTGGTGGCACCATCCACTGAGATAATGAAAGCAGGTCTCCTGGTCAAAATGAAATTCTGGGAGATCCTGGCCCTAAAGAGAAATATGGAGATGGTCTCCTCAAATCTTGCTTTCAGATGGGGCTGCTGACTAGCACACTGGTCCCCAAGAGTTATCTAAATCCCTTTCTCTCCTCCCAGACTCCAGGCTTCTGGCTCACCCCTGCATCCCTTCATCAGGGACTACAGTTCCTTAAGGCAGGCATTGTGCCAGATTCATCCTGTTTCTCCACTTCCTCCTCCTATAAATGGGCACTGAAATGGATTGAGGCATATGTAAATGGCCACACAATGAATGAAAGGCTGACTACAGCCTCCACTATCATGGTGTAAAAAGGCATGCAAGAGACAAGGAAGAAGCAACCCTTGCTCTCCAAGGACTGCACCAGGCAGGTAGACAGTTAAGTGTGGAAGGTGGGAGTGGAGAGAAGTGTCCAGAGAACCAGGATGGGAGGCAGTAAGGGCAGAGGGGTCTTTGAGGTTCCCCATAGAAGGCAGGACTTGAGGCTTGTCACCAGTACAGAAAGCAAAGAGCCAGACCATAGATGTGGGTGAGCCTGGTGTCTATAAATCACCAAGACCAGCCTGTTAGGGAATCTCTAAATGATGGCATAACCGGGGACAGGAAGAGAGAGGTGACAACCCTCAACCCTCACTCAAGCTCTCACTTTACTCAACCAGACATATGAAATTAAGAAGAACAGAGCGGGAAAGAGAGGTTTCCACCACACACAATTACAATCCAAGTTCCCAAATTTGTCCCTGGTTCAGCATGGCTCCTATGAACCAGTCAGCCTCGTTTGCAGGCAGATAGAGAACATCCATGTGAGACTGTCCTTATGTTAAATGCTCCCAGGGATGTCTGTATCTAACTAATACTATGATTAAGAAAACAGCTCCTGCCAACTCTCTGGGGGTGACCTGTGTGGACAGTAACTAGCAGAATCAATAAGAGAAATTAAGCCTATTCCAGCTAAATAGCCAGTTCTAAGAACCCCATTGGTCATTTGAACACAGGCATGATTTGACAAAAATATATCCAAACAACTGGCATCCAGCCAGAATCACATGGGCCTTTCTGCTGGGTTTTTTTTTTTTTTTTTTTCCTTTCTGCTGTTTTTGACCAGAAAATGGAGAATATAAAGTAACTTATCAGTAGCCCTTACTCCCATAATCTCAACAACAGCAATAAGAACTCATTGCAATTTACCCCTGTTTGCTCTCATTCAGCTCTCTGGAGAGTGTCCAGTCTGTTGATGTCTTTTTATTTTCTATCCCTGTAGACAGATGAAGATTCTCCTCTAGACTTCTCTAGGCTCTCACAGTTCCCAGATGGATCCAGGGCCCTTAAAGATAATAGCTGCCATGCTCAGGGCTCTTTCAGTTAAAAGTCAGATAACCAATTTAAAGTAATTTACACACAAAAATGGGAGTATGGGAAAGATTGCAGATGTATTGGTTCATATTATTGAAAAATCAGGGGTGAATCTGGCCTGCAGGAATGACTACATCCAGAGGTTCAAACGATAAAGAAGGTGAAATAGCCCCTTAGCCCCTGGATCTTCACAACCAGCAGAAAATTAATTATTTTTCAGAGCTCCAAATGAAAGATACAGGAAGTCCTGCTTGAGGCATGAGCCCACACTGAAATCAATCTCTGGTCAGAGGGGTGGCCATCTGTCTACTCCCCTGGCCTGTGGGAGATGCAGAGGTCAGCACACTTGCAGGAATGGAAGGGAGTCCTGTTAAAGCTGCAAGGGATGCTAGGTAGATAAACTGTCCACCACCAAGCTGTGTATCTGTTGGTTTTTTACTATTGCTTTTCCCTGTCACTCTCACTGGCACTGGCACTATCTATTCATGTTCACCACAGCCCTCTGAGAAGGACAACCTGCAGATAACCACAGCTATTTCACATCAGGGGAAGTGGAGGCTCAGGGAACAAAGCCACCTGCCCAGTGGTAATAGAACTAGGATGACAGACCAGACCTCCAGCTGTCTGGCCCAGTGTGGGTGACACTGGCCACTGCCCAGAGAATCCATTCCAGGCTAAACATAGGGAAAGATCAGAGCCTACTTGGGACACCTCTTGCCATCAGATTATTCTGGATATAAACTACTACAAGTCAGAACTCACTGCTAATCAGCTCATCAAAACATCTGAATGTTTATGATTTCTCTCCTAAATTCCTTCACAGTATTATCACTTCTCCCTAAACACTTGGGAGGGAGAGAAATAGATGAAAAAGGAAGAACTTCTATATTCCTACTTACTATTGGGCAGAATTGAATTTCTGCCAATATTAACTCCCCTTACAAAGATTTCCCTAGAAAGGGGCCTGTCCCAGTATCCAGAAAGGCCCAACGTGGTACGGCTCTGACGCCCTGTTGGCTGGGTGAGCTCTGGGCTATACAGGCCCCTGCTCTGTGCAAAGAGATGACTGCTCAGGGGGGTACCCCTGACCAGCTGCACCCACTGTAGGAATAATATAGTTTGGATATTTGTCCCTGCTCAAATCTCATGTTGAATTATAATCCCCAATGCTGGAGACGGGGCCTGGTGGGAAGTGTTTGGGTCATGGAGGCGGGTCCTTCATGGCTTGCTGATGTCTTTGTGATAGTGAGTTATCGTGAGATCTGGTCATTTAAAGGGTATGGCAACTCCCCTCCTACTCTCGCTCTTGTTCCTGCTTTGGTCATGTGACGTTTCAGCTCCCCCTTTGCATTCAGCCATGACTATAAGCTTCCCGAGGCCTCATCAGAAGCTGAGCAGACGCCCGGCGCCATGCTTCCTGTACAGTCTGCAGAATCATGAGGCAATTAAACCTCTTTTCTTTATAAATTGCCCAGTCTCAGTTATTTCTTTATGGTAATGCAAGAACAGACTAACACACAGAGCCACAGAAGCCCACCACTGCTGCAGGAGCCCACCAGCTCTGGACTGAGGACATGGTGGGAAGGTGGAAAGCGTCCAACCTCTAGCAGCCTTGGCAGGACTGGGATCTGTGGAAGCAGCCTACTCAAGCAAAGGAAAATAGTAAGTCAAGGACACAGCTTGTGGTCAGAGGGTGAGAGGCCAAGCTTTGGCTACAGACTGCCTCCATTCAAAGCCTTTGCCCGCCATTCATTGTCTGTGTTGCCTCCCGAAAACAACCTAAGCCTCCCGTGCCTCCATTTACTCACCTGTACAAAGGAGCTACTAGTGGTCCCTTGACTTCACAGAGTTTCATATGAGTTGAAATTGAATCCATGCAAAGAAGCTAGTATGTGATCAGTGCTCAGTATTAGCTGTCATGATTATTATTATTATTACTGTGTCATTTGTTGATAGCTAATTCTTCCACTCAGAATGAAGCCTACCTTAGCATTCCTAGGCCTACCACAGGATTCTGTGGTGTGGCAGGTAGAATAAAGCCTCCCTGCCCCACAAAGATATCTACTTCCTATTCCCTGGAACCTGTAACTGTTACCTTGCATGGCCAAAGGACTTTACAGGAAAATCAAAAGGACTTTTCAGGAAAGTGATTACCTTAAGAATCTTGAGATTGGGAGATTTTCCTGGACTATCCAGGTGGGCTCAAATTAATCACAAGGATGTTCCTAAGAGGGAGGTACAGGAGGGTTAGAGTCAGAGGTGACAGAGGAAGCAGAGGTTGGAGTGATGCAGCCATGAGCCAAGGAATGCAGGCAGCCTCTACAAACTAGAAAAGGCCACAAAACAGATTCTCCTTCAGAGTTTCCAGAAAGCAAGCAGCCTGGCTGATACATGAATTTTTGGACTTCTTACCTCCACAACTATAAGAAAATAAATTTGTGTTGTTTTAAGCCACTCACTAAGTTTATGGTAGTTTGTTTTAGCAGTAATAACAAACTAATACAAATGATCATTGGGTCCTGATACAGGCCTCCTGATCACCTCCTCCAAGGCATAGGTATAGGGAGCATTTGATTAAAGAACACTCAGAAGGAAGCTCCTCGCACTCTAAAAGCAGCCCTTTCATGTTCATTTCTTCAACAGATATTTATCATGTGTCTACTCTTGTGCATAACCCATGCCCGCAGCCACACTCAGCAAGGACAGAGGACAGGAGGGCTCATCAGAGACCCAGACTCTTCCCATCCTTCTGGTGGGCTCCCCCAGCCTGTTGGATTCTCATGTATAATAGAGTCTGACTCCATTTCTAATGTTGACTTCTGACAGCTTTCAAGCCCTGAGCCTCCCACTTACCCTTTTGCCCAGGTCTGGCCAGCCCGTAAGAAAGCTCAAGGCTTCCCCACTTGTCACTGGTGGGGAAGTTCAAGCTAGGCAAACCCTGGCCACGCATGGGAACCCTCATCCTGGTTCCACTCCAGCCACAATAAAAAACCACAGCCATTCTGCCCCAAGTATCTCTCACTCAGGTTCACTCCAGATGGAACCTGAGCCCTTCTCCTTTGGGAAGCCTTTTGCTATTTACTACATAAGTAATAAAGTTTATCTCAAATTCATTCATTGGTGCCTATGAGACCTCAGTCCAACATCTACAAATTCTGGGAGGGGGGACAACCCAGCATTGAGCAGAGAAGGCAAGTGCCTGTGTGAGCTCAGGCTGCCATAGCAAAGTACCATAAAGTACATGGCTTAAACAACAGAAATTTGTTTTCTCACAGTTCTGGAGGCTGGAAGTCCAAAGTCAATGTGCCAGCCCAGTTGGTTTCTGGTGCTGTCTTCCTGGCTTGCAGACAGCCACCTTCTCACTATGTCCTCGTATGGCCTTTCCTTTGTGTACATGTGGAAAGAAAAAAAGCTCTGGTGTCTCTTCCTCTTCTTATAAGGACACCAGTCCTATAGGTTTAGGGCCCCAGTCTTAGGACCTCATCTAACCTCATTAATTCCTTTAAGGCCTAATCTCCAAATAGTCACATTTGGGGTTGGGACTTCAACATAAGAATGTTGGGAGAACATAATTCAGTCCATACAGTGACCAAACAAAACATCATACTGTGCTCATTGCCTCAAGGTCACAAAATAGCTGCTATAGTTCCAGATGTCCAAAAATCACACACCAGTCTCCCTTACAGGAAGAGAGAGCAAGGGGCAACACTAACAAACTATACCTTTGTTAACTTCTAAAGAAAAATTCCACCAGATGTGGTGGCTCACGCCTGTAATCCCAGCACTTTGGGAGGCTGAGGCAGGCAGATCACTTGAGGCCAGGAGTTCAAAACTAGCCTGGCCAACATGGTGAAACCCCATCTCTAATTTAAAAAAAAGAAAAGAACAACTTGTCCAGCAGCCCTCCATAAGATTCCCCTTCACCTCGCATGTCATGTGCCACTTCTAGCTGCAAGGGAGGCTGGGAAAGCAAGATCTCACTTTTCCAGTCTCTCAAGTAGAAGGCAAGAGTTAAGGGGGTTGGAAATAGTCTGCTACAGCAGCTAATTAAAAAATTAAAAATATCTGTGGAGGACTTACTATGGTTTATCTTCTCCAAACACTCTCCAAGTACACAGTATCTATTATCTAATTTGATTCTCCCAATGTACCCTATGAGGCAGGTACTATTATCTCCACTATTCAAATTTGGGAATTGAGGCCCAGAGAGGTTGGGTTACTTGCCTAAGATCACACAGAACACTGAGGGCAAAAGGATTTGAGCTTAGGCCAACTCAAGGGCCCAGCCCTTGAGTTCACCATCCATCAACAGAGGTCTGTAGATGCTGATGTGTACATGCTTACTCTTAGCAAGAGAAAGCAAGTAGTGGGCAGGAAAGGAGACCTCCCACCCACTACACAGCCCTGGCAGCTAAGTTGTCCTGACAGCTCCAAGAAGACAGGGAACACCCAGAGCCCCTGACCTCTGTCCCCAGTTCAGCACCCTGGGGAGCCAGGAAGGACTTCATGTCCCACCCAGGGTCAGCCTTGGAGAGAAAAAAGTCCACACTGCTGACCATATGTCCCTCCAGCCTTCCCTCTCCATGATTACCCACCCATAGAAAGGGCCACCAACCACTTCAAACATTCATAGCCTGGGGCTCATGGGCTTGATACAGCTGGCCACCAGCTCAGATGAGACGCTGGCTGGCCCCTGCTGGGCACCAACAGGTGGCTGCCAGGTTGGGTTGGTACAGAGGGTTCCAAGCCCACCACTCATGGGGACTGATCAGAGAGCTCCATGCCAACACCCCACCAGGGAGTCCCATTTCTAGAACTGCAAATACACCTGGAAAACAAAATCCGTAGTGCCAGGCCTACCTTTTGGGAAGAAGGGCTCAATGTTCATGTTTCTGATGTTATCCATTTGTCATTACATTTGTGTGTATGCATAAAGAGTGAATTTGTGGTCAATGCAAACATGAAAGCCATACCACCCTTTGTATTACCTTCTTGCAGCATATCTGCAGCTTTTCATTTCCAGAGCGCCTTTTAATTTGGGAGTAGCCAGGCTCTCTTAATCTCAGAGGCGCTGCCTAATTCTCACAGGTGGGATTCATGAGCTGCATTTCTTCCTTCTCTGGAAGACACCTGGAAGGGGTGAGAGCCTGAAGCAGGGGTCCCCACCCTGACTGTTGAGCATTAAAGAACAAAAGCAGTAAGTCATGTTGATATCTTGTTCTCTGGATAGGATGCAATGAGAGGGCCACTTTCACCTGTGTTGTGTTTGTTTTGAACCCCTAACTCCAGTCTAATCATGAGAAAACATCAGACAAACTCAAACTGAGAGACATTCCACAAAACACCTGAGCAGTTCCTCTTCAAAAGTGTCAAGGTCATGAAAGACAAAGAGAGTCAGAGAAACTGTCACAGATAGGAGGACACTAAGGAGACATGACAACGGAATGCCAGGGGGCATCCTGGATGGGGTCCTGGGACACAAAGGACATTAGTGAGGAAGCTGGTGCAATCTAAAGACAAAACACAATTCTAAAAAAAGGCCTGGCCCCTGGCCAGGTGCAGCAGCTCAGACCCGTAATCCTAGCACTTTGGGAGACCAAGGCGGGCAGATCACTTGAACCCAGGAGTTCAAGACCAGCCTGGGCAACATAGCAAGAACCCATTTCTACAAAAAAAAAAAAAAAAAAAAAGCAAAAAAAAAAAAATAGCCAGCCAGGGTGGCACATGCCTGTAGTCCCAGGTACCTGGAAGGCTGAGGTGGGAGGATCACCTGAGCTCAGGAGGTCAAGGCTACAGTGAGCTGTGATCACACCACTGCACTCCAGCCTGGGCGACAGAGTGAGGCCCTGTCTCAAAAACATGCCTGGTCCCAATTCAAACCAATTAAATCAGAATTTTGAGCATTTGAAGCTTTCCAGGTGGTTGCTCTGGACAGGTAGGGTTGAGAACCATAGATCAGTGATTTTGAATCCAAGTGTGAGCATCCAAATCCCCAGGAAAGCTTATTAAAACAGTTGGGTGGGTCTCCCCCAGAGTTTCCGATTCAGTGATTCTGGAGTGAGGCTTGATAATTTGCATGTTTCAACAAGTTCCCAGGTGATGAGTGTGCTGCTGGTCCTGAGAACATACATTCAGAACCACTGACCTAGATCCTTGCAACTCAAAGTATGGACCAGCAGCATCGGCATCACCTGGGAGCTGGTTAAACATGCAAAAACCTCAGGCCTCATCCCAGACTCACTGAGTCAGAACCTGCGTTTTAACAAGATCCCAAGTTATGCATTTATGCATGAAAATCTGAGAGGGATTGCTCTAGAATGAACGTGCAGGGAGAGGGAATGAGGAAATAGGAGCTGAAATGGCAAGGGTCAGGGAGGCTTAATATCCATCATTTCACCAGTCTTAAGAGTCTATCCTTTCTTCTTGCACACAGGAAAGTGAAAAATAGGAGCAAACATCAGAGGAACTCTGCAATAATCAAGCCAAAAGCAGAACTGGGCAGAAAGAGCCTTCACTGCCCCCAGCAGTGCTGGCCAGGGACACAGCGACCTGGCTGGGAGGGTGTCCTACCTAGCTGATGGCAGGACTGAGGTAGCTTCTGCAGAAACCAAGCAAACCAGGCCAGGAGGTACTGACTGCAAGAAAAAGGACATGGCAGATACAGCCCAGGGTTTAACATTTACTCTTTTGAGGGCTGATCCTGTCCTTCCTTCAGTAAAGGAGTGAAAACCAAGGCAGCCTGTGCAGCCCTATAATAGACATTGCTTCCCAGGAAGGAAAGAGTGGGAGAGACAGGGAGAAGGAAGCAAGGAGGAAGGGGACAAAAAGGAAAAAGAGGAAGAAGGGCAGAGGCTTTTTGAACAAATGGGTCCTTACCAAACAGCTTTTTTTTTTTTTTTTTTTTTTTTGAGACAGAGTTTCTCACTCTTGTTGCCCAGGCTGGAGTGCAATGGCGCCATCTTGGCTCACTGCAACCTCCACCTCCCAGGTTCAAGCGATTCTCCTGCCTCAGCCTCCTGAGTAGCTGGGATTACAGGCACCCACCACCATGCCCAGCTAATTATTTTTGTATTTTTAGTAGAGACGGGTTTTCACCATGTTAGTAGCCTGGTCTCAAACGCTTGACCCCAAGTGATCCACCCACCTCAGCCTCCCAAAGTGCTCGGATTATAGGTATCAGCCACCACACCCAGCCCCAAACAGCTTTTACCAAAATGTTTTGTGGACTTAAGGCTTGCGGGGGTGGGCTGCCAGGGGCCGGGGGAGGGGCTGGTCTTCCCACAGTTCCCATTTGACCAGTTACCAGTGGCAGTGGTACCCGGTCACTCAGCATTCAGGACCTCTCTTTAAATATGGGCCCTCCTGATCTAGCCCGAGAAATAGCACTGCTACACTAGGGCAGGCTGCCAGGAAGACACCACCCTCTGTGGTTCTTTCATCCTGTTGAGATCATACTCAATCACCAGCTCCCAGCTTGGATCCTAGCTCCTCGTGGCTACACTCTTCCTAATGACTTAAGTCCCAAGTGCCACTCTGTGTGACTCCATTTAAAACTCACATTTGCCTAAACTGAGGGCTATTCCAAACCTCCCAACAAATTCCATTGCCCAGGATTTGCTGGGGTGCCTCTTGGAGCCACTTTGTTTTCTGAGATGATATTAGATGCTTGCAGTTTTGGAGCCCTGTAGCTGTGGCAGTAGGGCCCGGGGCATCCTGTAATGCTGAAACAGACCATCTCTGATCTTGAGAGTAGGTTAGGAATGCTGCAGAAGTTAACCTGACAACTAAGCAGCACCTCATGAGAGATGAGAGCATGTGCAGCTTTTTAAATACACAGATTTCAACACCCCTGAAAAAAACAGAGAATGGTGCAATTCTATTTCTTATTTTTATTTTTTGAGATGAGGTCTTGCTCTGTCACCCAGGCTGGGGTGCAGTGGCACAGTCTCGGCTCACTGCAACCTCCCGGGTTCAAGTGATTCTCCTGCCTCAGCCTCAGCCTCCAGAGTAGCTGGGGAGACGTCAGGCGTGCAACACCATGCCTGGCTAATTTTTGTATTTTTATAATAGACTTTGCTTCCACAGCAAAGTCACGCGCCACCATGCCTGGCTAATTTTTGTATTTCTAGTAGTGATGGGGTTTCACTATACTGGCCAGGCTGGTCTCGAACTCCTGACCTCGTGATCCACCCACCTCAGCCACCCAAAGTGCTGGGATTACAGGCGTGAGCCACCATGCCCAGCCAAATAGTACAATTCTAAATGCTTGCATGCTTATGAGCACTGTAACATAAGCCAGTCCATCTACACTTACATATCTGAGAGGCTCTGGACCAAATAGGCCAGAGTCAGAATTCCTCTTCCCTCCACCTAAGAAGAGGGAGAAGGAATAATAGCTATGTTGCCTAAATCAAAGAGGCCAATGACTAGGTTAAATAAGAAGTATCCACATGTTAGGAGAAAACATTCATCAAAACTGGTGATGCCTAGCAGAGAGACATTATCACTGCTGGGGGGTGAGGGAAGCTGCAGAATTTTGTTGAAAAGCACCAAACCCAAATCAATGGCCAACCCTCCTGGCAAATTCCACAGGAGAGAGAAGGGATCAGGGCAAAGTTCACCCAAGTGTTTCTGAACTGCAGAACAAGATCCGGAGAGAGGGTTCTCCTACAGATTTGAACTCCAGAGATGACTCCACCCAAGCCAAATAGAAGGCCCAGGACAGCAGCCAATCAATAAAAGCTTACCTCAGCCCCAGGATAAGTCAAGAACACACCACAGTGGTTGTCAAATGATGAAGAATTTGCCTGGTCTTTGTGCCAGTTCCTCTAAATCCCTGGAAACTCCCAAGGGATAGGAATGTGTTATTCATGGTGTGCCCCTTGTGGCACACCTAAGTTTATGCTAACTAGATGACTTTAAATGGGGACAAGATTACCCCAGCCTCCTCTGGGAAGGGGAAAGAAACAGGAGACTGAGTTCATTTAATGTGGTCCATGATTCAATAAATCATGCCTATGTAATAGGACCCCAATAAAAACTCTGAACACTGAAGCTTGGTGAACACATTGATGTGCCAAGAAGGTGATGCCCCTTAATCCCATGGGGAGAGGACATGGAAGTTCTGCACTCAAGACCCTCCCAGATCTCCCCTGTGTGGCTCATGTGGCTGGTCCTGAGTTGTATCCTTTATATTAAAACTGTAATTATAAGTAGAGTGCTTTCCTGAGTTCTGTGGATCATTCTAGCAAACTATCAAACACGAGGGGCTATGGGAATCCCCAAATTTGTAGTTGGTCAGAAGTACAGGTGGTCTGGGGCCCCCACACCTGAAGCTTGTGGCTGAAGTAAGGGCAGTCTGATGGGGAACTGTGTCCTCAAGACTGCAGAGTTTGCACTAACTGCAGCTGGTTAGTGTCAGAACTGCACTACAGAAATGTAGTGGTCCAGGTCCATCCTGTCTTAGGTCCTGGGTAACATGTGTGGTAGTCTGCATCTTCCAGGGCTTTTGCCTTCTTTACCCATTGACTCCCTCCTCTTACCCTACTCCTGTAAATCCAATTTTCTCTGAATTCAGGACATTTGAGACCCAAACTCAGGCATGTAAGACAGCCCAAGAAGCAAATATATTCCATCTCTACAGACTGCAGAATTTAAAAGAAAAAAATTTAAAACCACAGGCCTGTGTGACCACAGGCAAATTACTAAACCTCTCTGAGCCTTGGTCCCCACCTCTGTAAGATGAGACTAATAACCCCTCCATCACAGAGCTGATGGGACAACTCAATGATGTAATATATTTGCAGAGCCTAACACAGGCTCTCACATATGGCAGGTACTCAGTAAACATCCACCTCCTTCCTTGCTATCTTCACATAGCCCCATACTCCCAACTCTTCTTGCCTCTCTGCTCACCCCAGCTAACTGTTCTGGGTGCTGGGCCCACTGGCACCATGCTGATGTTTTAGATCCCAGGACAGTAGGAAGCCAACCATTACACATACCCAAACTAAAAAGCAAGTAACCATGACCTTGAACAGAAAGGACATTTATATTTACTTCAGTGGCTATAAAAGACACCATAAAATAGACTATGCAGCACACATCCTCACGATTAATAATCAGATATTGCAAATTATACTCTCCGGTCCCTGGGTGCATCCAACTGGTCACTAAGAACAATTAATTCTTTCGGGAAATAAAAGGATTGTGAATTGTCGCTGATCACTGAAAAATCTGCTTGCTGTACTATGAATAAAGAGTACAGAAAATTAGGCTTAAATTCAGGATTTTTTCTGCCCTTGTGAATTGGGTGAAGTAAGATCGGAGAGGCTCAAACACAATTATTGTCCGTGAGAGCAGACAGTAGGACCTGCCAATGACAAAGACATGGGAATTAGAGCAGGAGTTTAGGGATGTCCAAGAAACAGAAGCAGACAACCAGGCTGGGAGGAGAGGCAGCGCTGGCAGCAAGCAATGGGGTAGAAACACAGAAGTTTCCAAGTGAAAACCTAGCCACAGTGACGGAGGTTTCAGCAAGAGGACTAAGGTCTCCAGAAGGACTGCGGGGAGACAAGTAGAATTCCAGGCCTAAAACTGGGGCCACTGAATGAGAACCAAAGGGATAAGTCAAGAAACAGTAGAACAAGGTTGGTGCTCAGGTCACAGAAAACCAAGGTGCAAGGTTTCAGCTGAGCCTCTGAGTTCCTGGCCCTGGGCTTCTTAACTCCTCCAACCAGAGTCTCAGAGTCTTGGAAGGTGAGAGAAACCCCCAAGAAGCAGGAAGTAGCCCCACAGTTGAAGTGGCCCCACCAGTTGGAAGGATTATAGGAGCAAGAAGCCAGGCAGAAGATCACACCAATATTCAATTCAGGTCCACTCTGACCTAATGGGCATTGTGGGCGAACTCCCAACCTAGAATATAAATCCCACCAAACAGCCGCGGGCCTTCTGTTCCCTAGATCTCCCTGGGAAACCCTGAGGAAGCGGCAACCAAGAGGAACCATAAGCCCTTGGCGAGGACCATGAGCACACTCTGGAAGGGCATGTGCCTGGGGTCAAGTGAGTTATGATGGACAAACCCTGCAACCTTGAAGGAGTTTTTATTGAAACAGTACAGAAAACACCAAAGGTCACTGACAGCAGTGAGCTCATGGCTGCAATGGAGTCGGCCCCAGATGCCAAACCACCTCGCTGAGGTGTGACTTCCTTTGGAGGGTGACATGACTAGGAAAGGGAAGCTGTTCTCTGTCAAGTTCAGAGACCATGTTCACCTCCAACAAAATCAAACTCCCTACAAGTTCAGTGTGCCCCCAGTGGCACCCGTGGCACGTCTTGGCAATGGGAAGGGTTAATGGAAGTAGTGGGGACATCCAACCCAATGGCACATACCAGGAGTGGGAATGTAGGCTGCTGAGTCTTCTTGGAGAAGAAGAGAGAGCTATGCCACAGTTCAGCCTGTGGGCCCTGAGATAAGGGCCACAGTATGCAGAGAGGATTCCAAAAGAGGAGGAAGATGGTGACATGGACAGTGACTCTGGGGCTGCAGGCCACCATGTGGCAAAAATGGAGCAGCTGGGTGGAGGCAGGATGAGGGGCTGAGGAGTGGAAAGACATCAGAATGGGGCAGGGAGAGCAATTCCAATCAGAGTGGAGCAGGGAACAGCCAGCATATTACGGCCAAGACCCGGTCGGCCAGCTTCAACCCCTTCACACGCAGGATGAGCTCATGGAGGTTGATCTGCCATAAGTTGAAGGCCTCTCTGAAAGAGATCTGGGTTCTTCTGAAGAATGAACAGGTATTCTTCTTCTTGTGCCTGGAAGAAGGGAAAGAAGAAGGAGAAAAGAAATAAAGAGGCAAGAAACACCAGCTCTGTATCATTTAGAAAAACTAAAGATGGTGGCTTTGGCCAACTCACCAGCTCCCTGCCCCTACGGACTACTCTTGGATACAGGATCATACTATACCACTACCCAATCAGGAGCCAGAGGAACTCAAATATTTCAAAGGAGTTTTTCAAATAAGTGGGATAAATAAAAGCAGTTGTTTCACAGGGCATCAAAGGTCTAATAAACCCATTGGGTAGATCATTCCAATGTTTCTTTCTCCAAAAGCATGGTAAATATATGCCAACCAAGAATCCCCCAAACTCAAAAATAGTCAAAGCCTTTCCAAACTTTTTAAGGATAAGAATCACTTGGAAACCTGGTCAGGTGGTCCTGGGAGGCTAAGGCCATTATGAATTCAGCCCAGCTCAATCCCTTCTGCACCCACAAAAGGACATGATGAAAACTAGTGTTTATGATGATGACCTATTCAAGACTTCATTTCCTGAACCCTCAGAGGAAGAATACATCAAAGTTGGCCCTTTCAGTGTGCAGTATATTATGCTGTAAACTAATTCAATATTTGATAGTGGGCACATGATATAGGTTCCCAGAATGGTCCATTCCTAGCATGGAAGGGCTGGGAATTGAGCATCATCTAAGCTTCCTCTCTTGAGTGAGAACAATCAGCCAGAGTGTGGCCCTTCCAACGTATTCGTCACACTCAGTAATAGAGCCTGAAACCCTCTTTCCTCTGGAACCAGCTCCCTGAGGAAGCACACTTCTCTTCCTCATGAATGCCCAAAGGTGCTGAGGCATCTAAAAAGATCTGAAGCCAGACATGGTGGCTCACGCCTGTAATCCCAGGAATTTGGGAGGCCAAGGCAGGTGGATCACTTGAGGTCAGGAGTTCAAAACCAGCCTGGCCAACATGGTGAAACCCCGTCTCTACTAAAACATAAAAATTAGCTGGGCGTGGTGGTAGGAGCCTGTAATTCTAACGACTCGGGAGACTGAGGCAGGAGAATCGCTTGAACTCAGGAGATGAAGGTTGCAGTGAGCCGATTATCACACCACTCTACTCCAGCCTGGGGGACAGAGTCAGACTCTCTCAAAAAAGAAAATAAATAAATTAAATAAATAAATAGATCTGAGATCAAGAGAACCTGAGTCACACTCTCACCTACAGGACAAAGAGCACTGGCCTGGCTGACAAGTTCCAGGACCAATTAATGGAGAGATACACACCAGGGCTTCCTGTCCTCAAACTTGGGATACTTGGATGGGGCTGAGACTCTCAGAAAACATTTCAAACTTTAACTTTTCCTGCAGGGAGATCTGGAGATTTGGAAGCTCAGGCAGGGCGCTGTAGACTGCTGGGGAAAGGTGGCAGCAAAAGCAGGACCCCTGGGGCAGGCCAGGGGGCTAGGAGGGGAGGAGAGGGAGGAGCCCACACTCACTCAGCTAGCGCTCTGATGCAGCAACGTGACATGTTGAGAAAGGAGCTGGCGCTGGCACGGGTGCCCAGGGCGGCCTCAATGCCACGCAGCAGGTCATTGGTCTTCAAGATGAGCAGCATCTGGCGCGGCACGTGGTTGAGGAGCTGGCTGATCTGGGGGAGGTAGTTGGCCGCGTTGTTGCGAATCTCTAAGTCCTGAGGCAGCAATGGGGAGACGGAAACAGATGGTTGGTATGGGTAGTGGGGCCAGGGGTGGCAGGGGTCTGGCAGGCTGGGACCAGAGGGCTGCAAAGAAGTCCCAGGAGGGAGCTTCAGGCACCGCTGTCTTGGCACTGCTAGGAGCACTCCCAATAGACAAGTCTAGCACAAGGCGCTGTATAGCCTGACAAACCTGGAAGGGGATGTCTCAGCCAAACTTCTAGGAAAGTGCTGGATGTGACACAGGATACACTGAGAGAGACCAGGTTATTCTCCAAGGCTTTTTCACTGGCCACCAATTTTAGATCAGGTCTGGAAGGACCCCCAGAAGCCAGTACCAGCTGAGTCTGGTTTCCTACCCCTCCAAGCCTAGCTCAGGCTGACCTGACTTCAACCCAACTCCAAAGTCCTGTCCCATAGCCTGCACCCCGCCAGACCATGCTGCTGCTCACACTCCATTGCTTACCACTGTCCTCGCATGGGAGCCAGTCTCATCCCACCTGTGGCCCAAGGTCTGATGCCCTGGCTTAGGATCCAGGATTAGCCCTTCATACTGGTCATCGCCACAGCCCTTGACCCATCTGGTCTTTAAGTTTGGGGTCTGGCCTCCCCACGATCCCTGTCCCTACACTCTTCACAGCTCTAGGCAGATAACTGCCCCCAGCCAAATCCTAAATATAAGTGTGGTTCTGACCCCTTTTCAGTCTCCGTAGATATGATGATGATGACGATAAGTACCATATATTGAGCATTTACTAAAGAAGCCAGGCACTTTGACAATTTCGGCATGTATTAATTGATTTAATCCTCACAACAACCCTATCAGCGTATTATCCCCATTTAAGATGAGGAAACAGAGGCATTGAGAAGTTAAGTGTGAGTAAATGGTGAGATGGGACGTGAACCCAGGCAGTCCAGCTCCCGAGCCTGTGCCCTCACCATCTGGCAATACCACACCTCCTCACCTCACCACAGGACTCCATGACTCTGGGTAAGTCCTCTAATCTATTTCAACTCAGTGTCCTCACCCAAACATTGGGAATGCCAATACCCTCTGTGCCCACCTCCCAGCAGCACTGGGAGGGTCACCAGAGATAAGGTCTGAGGAAGCAATCAGTAGCCAAGTCATAATGAGGAGACCTGGCGTGCTGTCGAAAGGCTTTACCACTCCACTCCTCTCTGAAGCAGCAGGGCTCTCAGTGCTTTCAGGAGCACGTGTGGGCTGCTGAGAACAGAGTCACTGCAAAACTTGAAATGTCTTGAAATGCCTCTCAGGCAGGAGCTATCAGGCTGGCACATCTCAACACAAAGCCAGACCTCAAGAGGTGCCTGCGGCCACAGCTACAAGTCCCCTGCTCACCGCAGGGACTCCCCCTCTCAGCACGGTCACGACTAGCCTGGCAACAGCCTCTCAGCTCCTTCACTCACCCAGGCTACTACCGGGAGACAGTTCTCAGAGCAGCAGAGTCTCCAGCTAAGACACATCCTGATGGTGGGTGTCTGCAGTAGACACTGTTGGGTATCTACCTGAGTCTTCACCCCAATCTCCTTTATTAAAAGAACCCAGGATCACGTCTGTAATCGTAGCATTTTGGGAGGCTGAGGCTGGTGGATCACGAGGTCAGGAGTTCGAGACCAGCCTGGCCAACATAGTGAAACCCCATCTTTACTAAAAATACAAAAGCTAGCCAGGCATGGTGGCACATGCCTTTAGTCTCAGCTACTCGGAAGGCTGAGTCAGGAAAACCGCTTGAACCCGGGAGGCAGAGGTTGTAGTGAGCTGAGATCACACCACTACACTCCAGCCTAGGCAACAGAGTGAGACTCTGTCTCAAAAAAAAAAAATGTGTTCACTTGATCCCTTGGGTCATGCTCCGTTGGGAGGTGTAGCCCCTCCCTGGCCCCAGCAGAGAATCTGGATTGAGTTCAGCCAGGGCTGGCTCTGAGCTCTCAGCCCCTTGCCACATGACTGGTTTAGGCAGGGACACGTGACCTGCTTCAGCCAATGAGGCAAGAGGAGGTTGTTGGAGGGAGGCCGACACTTCTAGAAAAGGTTTTCTTGCTCTTAAATTATATAAGGAGACTTAGCACCTTATTCCTGCCTCTAGCGACCACTGAATGAAGATGTAAAGCTTGGAACCACCACAGTCATCTTGGAATTGTGATGGAAAGCCCAGAGAATCATGAGTTAGCCCGGGGACCTGAATTTGTTGATCCACTGAGCTAACCCACCCATCTCCAGGCTTCTTGTAGGAGAGAGAACAAATTCCTTATGTTTAAGCTACGGTTAGTTGGGGAAAACATTCTCCCTCATATAACGTTGGAGGTTCCCCTAATCCTCAATGACAGCAGGGCTCAGAAAGACCGAGCCTGTGGATCCCTGAGATCAGGCTGACCTGGAGTAGCTAACTTTATGATCTATCTGGGTTGTCCAAAGTGAGCAAATGGAGTAAGTGTCTCCAGAACGTTCACAAATGTCCCTCTACCAGACCCAGTCCCAGGATGGCAGGGATCTTATAAAAAGATATACAAGACGGGGTCTTTGCCTTCCAAGTGCTCACCACATAGTTGGAGAGTTAAGGTGTGCAGACAAATAACTACAAGGGGCATGGTGTACTTGCCTTGTTAGCAATATAAGTATTAAGGGGTGACTTTTGGCAAAGGTGGTAAGAACAGGCTTTCTGGAAGAGACAAGACTTTTTCAAAGGACTGGCATTTAAACTGAGTCTTTATCAACGAATAAGAATGCAAAAACAGGCTGGGTGCGGTGGCTCATGCCTGTAATCCCAGCACTATGGGAGGCCGAGGTGGGTGGATCACAAGGTCAGGAAATCAAGACCATCCTGGCCAACATGGCGAAACCCCGTCTCTACTAAATATATAAAAATTAGCCAGGTGTGGTGGCACATGCCTGTAATCCCAGCTACTCGGGAGGCTGAGGCAGGAGAATCGCTTGAACTCGGGAGGCAGAGGTTGCAGTGAGCCAAGATTGCGCCACTGCACTCCAGCCTAGACAACAGAGTGAGACTCTGTCTCAAAAAAAAAAAAGAAAGAAAAAGAAAAGAAAAAAGAATGCAAAAACAAAATTCTATCTTAGTTAATAAAAACAAATATATACTGAGAACCTAGTAGATGCCATGTGACCTCATCCAGGCCTGAGGTTTTAAATATCACCTTACCCTGAAAACTCTTAAATTTGTATTTTAAGTCTAGACCTCTTCTGTGAACACCAGATGCCCATGACATCTCTACCTGTTCAAGAGAACCATTGACTACCCCATCCCAAATATGTCCTTCCCAGTCTTCCCTATGACAGGAAGTACCACCATCCCCCACCATAAAACTCATCCCAAAAAGCTATGATGCAGCCTTGGCCCCGCCCTTTCCCTCCTCTCCACATCCAGTCCTACAGAAACTCAATCTTACTTCCAAAACACACCTTGACTCCACTGCCTCTCTCCATCTCTGTTGCCACCAGTGTAGCCTGAGCCCCTGTCATCTCTCAACCTGGAGTCCTGGCCCAGGCTCCTAAATGATCACCACCACTCATCTCACCCCACTCGAGAGAGATACTTAAAAAGAATAAGTCTGGGCCTCTCCCCCTCCTGCTCAGAGCCTATCAAGGGCTTTGTTTTGTGCTGAGAATTAATTGGAACATTTTCCCATGGCTTTTAAGACCCTGCGTAATGATCTTCCTGCCCACGACTCCTCCAACTTCTCATCCCACCATCCTCCTCACCACACTCTGGGCCATACCAAATGCTTTCTTTCCCCTTGGCTTGAGTGTGCCTAGAATGTGTCCTTCAAGCTCCTCCTGGAACTGGTGCCTTTCCTGTCCTTTGGGCCTCAGCTGAAATGTCACCTCCTCAAGTCAGGTCTTCTCTGAGTGCTGTCCCGTCCCCCCTCCTCACAGCACCCTACTTGTTTCGTCCAGGGCACTGACAACCTGCAATTATTCCATTCACCTGTTTGTCCACTTGTTTACTGTCTGTCTCCCTCAAGCAAAGTGTAAATTACACAGAAGGCCTGTCTGCCTGTTCATCATGGGATCCTCAGCTCGTACCCATGGCCCCACAAAAACAAATGTTTGTCAAATGAACAAACTTCAGGAGCTGTGGGTAGGCACTTTACATGCACTATCAATAAAGTGGAAATTATCCTTACCATCCCTATTTTATTTTACAAAAGAGGAAAATTGTCTCTCTTCCTTAGAGATGATGGACTTCAAGGCTATAGAAGCCAAGAGCAGTTGGTGGCCATCTTTGCCACCAAGCTTGCTGGAGAAAGATGTCAACTTGGAGGAAAGTGGAGCCAAGAGATGGGGATGGATGGCCTCTTTGATGACATCATTTGAGAATCTGGATCTAGCCATTCCCAAAGCTGCCTATCACAAAGCAGCTTACAGGGTAAGCAGCTTACCCTGAGGCTCAAAGAGGTGATGAGGACCACCCAAGGTCACACTGTAAGGAAGAAGAGGCACTGGAGCCCAGGGCTTTCTGACTGCACAGGCAGAACCCTGTCCCTGGTGGTGAGCAGGGGCCTCAGCTGGAGCCCAAGGCCATCCCCCACGTGGATTCAGGCAAGTCTAAGTGGGTCTGGCAAATTAATAGGCTGTGAAGACAGCAGCCAATTCCTGGAGGCTGGAAAAGCCCCCTGGAAGGGAGCCCACCTTGAGCCAGGAGGAATGAGCTCGCCCCCGTAAGCCTCTGTTGTGCAAGCAGAGGTGGGTCTGAGTACCCGGTGGAGGTGCTCCCAATATGTCTCCTGGCCCAGACTCCATGAGACTCTTGTCTAGGTGAAATGGAGAAATGAGCTACAAATAGTGACCACAAAAAAGCTGCTTTAGCCTGGCCAACACAGCAAAACTCCGTCTCTACTAAAAATACAAAAATTAGCCACGCATGGTGACATGCACCTGTAGTGCCAGCTACTTGGGAGGCTGAGACAAGAGAATCACTTGAACCCAGGAGGCAGAGGTTGCAGTGAGCCAATATCACACCACTGCACTCCAGCCTGGGTGACAGAGCGAGACTCCGTCTCCAAAAAAAAAAAAAAAGTCTGCAGACAATGAGATGAGCACCCCTGCTTGAGTGCCACCTGAGTAGTGAAGGGCTATCTCAGCTTGGTGTCTTAGAGGAGCCATGTGATGGGAGACAGTGCCAGGCAGAACACAGCAGTACTGCCAGATTTATTTAAGAGATAATCCCTAAGGATTCCCAGAGGTCCTGTGGGAGAACTTGGGGAAGGCCTGGAGTCTAGTGTGAGTGGGTCAGAGCTAAAGCTACAGAAGTCTGAGTTATTATGGTTAATGTGCCCCTGTTTCCTCCAGACTGATAAGGCTTGAAGGGGAGCTAGGGAGATATCACCCCCTTTCCCTCCTTCCATCCAGGGCACTATTTCTCCTTGTCTTTCTCTTCTTATCCAATATAGTCCCAATTCTTCCCCTCCCCCCACACATAGCCCACCAGCCTAGACTCTCAGACCCTACTTGGTAGGGGTCCATAGGCCACCTCTAGCCCTGCCTTCTGCATTTAGGAAGAGGCAGGGCCTGGAGGGGTCACCTACCTCAGTGGCAGTGACAGGAGCTTGGCTGATGCCTCTGTTGACTGAGTTCCATGACCGCGCTGTCAGCATGCAGGCAAACAAGGGGTAGAGATCCCCGGCTCCCAGGCGCTGGCTGTACTCCTTCACTCTCTTCATGTCAGTCCAGATCAGAGACTGCCAGAGGTGGCAGTAATTCAGGCGGAATTCTTCCGTGAGCACCTAGGGTGGAGGCGGCAATGGTGGGACCTGAGCCTCGTCTCCCCACGAAGGCCCAAGTCCCTAGCTGATGCCAACCATTATAAAAGATGATGGTGAGGACTGCGCCTTCCCACGGCATCTGCTTCTCCCACAGAGCTCTGCCATCCCTGAAGGTTTAAGTTCAAAGCGACTCTTTAGCAAGCCTTGACCCTGAGTGGCAGTGACTATTA
Organism: Theropithecus gelada; assembly: GCF_003255815.1. Classification (NCBI taxonomy): domain Eukaryota; kingdom Metazoa; phylum Chordata; class Mammalia; order Primates; family Cercopithecidae; genus Theropithecus; species Theropithecus gelada. The sequence goes on along the minus strand of NC_037675.1, from coordinate 79,279,284 downwards.
ACTGCCCACCCAAGTCTACAATCTCCTCCTCTTCCCAGGTACAGGCTACTTTCTCAGCCTCCCTCAAAGTTAGATGTGGTCCTCAGCACGAGCCCAACTGAAGGAATGTGGCAGAAGCTCCACTTCCAGGCCCGGCCCACAGAAACTTCCCCCGCCCGCTCCTCCAAGCCCTCACCCCGCCGCCAGCTGCCAGCACCATCACCTCTGGTGAAGCTTGGGGGTCAGAGCCTGGCAGTCTTCTCCACCCATCCAGGACTGGCATGTGAGCAAGCAATTAAGTTTCTGTTGTATCTGGGCCATCATTCATTTTGGGGCCACATGTGAAAACAGCTAGCCTACCCTAAACTAATGCATTCTACTTCGTTAAGCCTTTTAGAAGAGGCCAAGATTTGGGGATGTGGAATCAGGTCCCTGAGAGAAGGAGCAGAATCCCCTGGGGAAAACCACCCCGGGACCATCTGCCTCATGGGACCAAGCCAGGCCCTGGGGCCCAGATTGGCAGTGAACTTCCCATCTTCCAAGTAGGAGCTCATGGCTCCTTTGAACCAAATCTGTATCCTGAGGACACAGTCTGAGGCCCTCCAGCCCCCATTGGCTGCCTGCCCCCTTTCCCACTAGGTAGTACGTCCTCACTAGGCCTAAACATGAACTCCTTCCCCATGAAGCCCCAGCTCATGCAGAGGACAGCTCACTGCTGAGGATCCTTGCTGGCCTGGGGCTCCATGGGAAAGTACAATCTAACATACAAGCCTATTTCCACCTACTCCTCACAACGGCCTGTAAAGGGGGTGCCATCAACCTCACCTTCATGAGGAGGAAGCTGAAGCTCTGAGAGCTCTGTGACAGTGACTTGCACAAAATGACAGCTCCAAGGGAGAGAGCAGGGCCCTTTCCAGCTACTCTTGCTATCTCCCTCCCAGTTCTGCAGCTAATTAGAGTGGTCGGCAGACTCTAAACCCAGAGGTCCCGGGGCTGGGTAACAAAGGCCTCTTCTACCTGGTAAAGCCCATGGTCCAACAGGACAATCTCCGCCTTTCCCGTGCCAGGGTGCTTCCGCACCAGTACATTGCCAGGGTGGGGATCGCAGTGCACGAAGCCATTGACGAAGATCATCTCACTATACATCTTGCCCAGGTGGCGTGAGATCTGAAAGAGAAGCGGGGGCAGGTGGGAGCTCCTCTCCACTCACATCTGTCTCAGGGACTTCTATCTGGTCTCTCGATGTGGTCATTAAGGGGAGGCCAGAGAAAATCGGTGGGTTGGAGCGGTTGTGGTGGGAGTGATGGCCTGAGATGACATACTTTTTGAGTTTAAGACTTCTTACCTTTAGCTGCACCTTAGAATCATGAAACCATGTGGGTGGTACAAGGCACCAGTATTTTTTAAAGTTCGAGGTGATGTGAACACATGATTAGGTAGGAGAACTACACTCTCCACCTCCCGCACCCGCCCTTCCACTTGTCCCCCATTTCTCTCCTCCATACCCTTTTATCAGCCCTTCTCCATTTTCTCCCCAAAGCTGAGAATGGGCTGAAAAGCTGGGCTGGGGGAGCCATTCCACTCACTCCTTCTCCAAAGAACAGGGCGGGGGGCTGAGGATCAGGAGCAGGTCACCCCACCGCCTCCTCTGGGGCTGCCCCACCTGCTCCAGGCCTGTGCCAGGTGGACCCAGAGTCACAGGCCCGTCTCCCCTCTCCCTGCTCCCCTCCCTGCCAGAGCCCAGTGCTAATCTGATTTATGATGTCTGCACAGAAGAAATGACACTAGAGAAGCCGTTTAAATCATCCTGTCACTGCTGCTCTCCCTGACGAGGCAGTCTTCTTATCTCTAGTCCCTTTTTTATTAAAGCTAAAAGCCTCTTCCCAGCTAGGGAACAGCTGCTGAATAAAGCCAGACCTGGACCCACAGAGGGTCTGTTGACAGGTTTCCAGGGGACAAAGAGATGCTCGACCCAGAAAGCTGACACCCCAGGACACAAGCTGCCCTAGGCAACCCTCTTGGCCTCAGCTGGACCCCATGGTCATTAACAAACCTAACCTGGTCAGAGGGGAGAGGAGCTGGGGCCCACGGGTGGGGAACACAGGATTGGGATCTTAAAAATGCTCCTCTGTCCCCCAGCCTGCAAAGTCCTACCTGACCAGGCCCTGCCTCCTGCCTGGTCTCATCTCACACCACACTGACATTCCAGCCACATTCACTCTTTCTCTTCCCCAACGATCCCTGTGCTTTCTGGCCTCAGGGCCTTTGCACATGCTATTCCTGCTGCCAGGAACATTCCTGCCATCTCCCCTTCACTTGACTAACCCCCTCTCTTCCTTCCCATCCCAGGTCAGCATCGCCTCTCTGAGGAAGCCCTCCCTGACGTCCCAGGCAAGATGAGGTGCCATGCGTTCTCTCTCTCGCCATGCGTTCTCAAAGGCCTTTTCTTTCAGGGCACTAGCACACTATTTGTGTGATTATTTGATTAATGACCACCTATCCCACTATCATAAACTCCCAAGATAGCAGGCACTTGCTCTGCTTTGTTAAACAGCTTTATTGAGGTATAATTTATGGACCACAGACTGGCTCTATTATGTATCCACTTGCTTATAACAGTGGCAAACACGTGACTATGACTCTGCGTTCAACGTGAGACCCTCATCTCTGTTTTCCTAAGATGCTGTTGTTCCTGCCTCGATGCTTATTCTAACCCCATTAATGTCCTCTGAATCCCAATCAATTATAATTTGCCCATTGCATCATTCTTGATGACCCTACTTTAGTAACAACCAGCTGACATCCTTATTAGCCCCCCAAAGGTAGGGACAATTATGATCCTCATTTTGCAGATGAGAAACTGATTCATCAAGGTTTAACTTACTCATGGCTAGAGAAAGGTCAAGCCAAGATTCACACCAGCTGACCCCGCAGCCTTCTAGTAACTGCTATTCTACGCTGGCTTGCACCCACTGCTGCACTTTTCAGTTGAGCTTTGTGACCTTAACCAGTTGCTTATGCCCTCGGCTTCAGTCACATGGAAATAATAATAGTCCCACTAGCCAGGGTCACTGCGAAGGTAAATGAGAATGCCACGGTGCCGTGCCCTGGTGACTCTCATAAGTGACCCTGTGCTTGTCGTTAGTGATTTCTCATAACACCCCTGGAAGGTGAGCAGACTAGCTTCCATTGTACATTTTTAAGAGGTGAAGACGTGTAAGACACTGTGCCCGCTACCACGCCAGCCCTCCAGCTCCTGCCATTTTCCTGGGGTGAAATAGACTCCCCAGTACTCAGTGTCTGTCGGCATCAGGAGCAGGACTTTGCCCCAGGTCAAGTTCTCAGACTCAGGCTGACATGCCAGATGCCCCAGGGCCACCACTGTCTGCTTCCTTGGAGAGGGGCCCCCGGCCAGGGCTGGTCCTGGGTGGGCCAGCAAGTCTCAATGCCACCAAGAATCTCTTCTGTGGGGCTCTTCGGAGCTTCGTGGAGCCATGCTCTGAAAGGCTGTATCTGCCAAACCAATTGCATTTATTAAGTAATCATTCATTTTTATTTGTCAAGGACGCAAATAAGGTCCAATCAGGGCTCCTGATCAGCCCAAGATAAGCACCACAGCCAGACTGAGCTGACAGAATCCCAGCCAAAAAAGGAGAGAAACGACATTTCATTTAGTCTGGGCAGACCTGTCATGGGGAGATGTATGATCTCCCTTAAGCTTTCTGAAATATTGCTAATCGCTCTGGGCCCCCTATGAACTATACTAAAACATGGCCCCTAGCGGTCTGGGGGCTCAGGATGGGAAGCCCTTGCCCCTGAAAAGTGAGCTGCTGCTGGTGGGGTTGGGGAGGTTGGGGGCCACCAACTACTGCTCATATCCACATGAGAAGAGTCACCAGAGTGGCCCACTCCATCTCAACATCTCCAATCCACCTGCCTCCAGCTCATTGTGTCTTGCCATTTGGGGCTGTTCCTAATGTTGGTTTTAACCAGATTTCACCAGCATAGACAGAGACCAGAGGGGGAGTCCCTGCGAATGGCATGGTTCTGTCACTGGGCATGGGAGACCTGGGGATAAGGCACCTCTCTTCTCAGTCTGGTTCCAAGTTCCCTTAGCAACTACATGGGACTAACCCCACCTGCTCTACTTGCTCACAGAGCAACCTTAAGATTCAATGTCAAAATAGGATCACATATGAGAAAGCACTTTACACACTATAAGACAACACACCAAAGTTTGTTTTTCATGCAGTAGTTTATCATTTTTAACTTAGAAAAAATACATACCCACTATCACTCTCAAAGCCTAATTTTCAAAGTTTAAAGCACAGCTCATATAAATACAGAATGTGTGCCAGGCACAGTGGCCCACACCTATAATCCCAGCACTTTGGGAGGCTCAGGAGGGATGATTGCTTGAAGACAGGAGTTTCAGACCAGCCTGGGCAACAGAGCAAGACCTCATCTCTACATAAAATTAAAAATTCAGCCAGGTGTGGTGGAACATGCATATGGTTCTATCTACTAGGGAGGCTAAGGCAGAAGGATCACTTTAGCCCAGGAGTTCGACACTGCAGTGAGCTATGATGGCACCACTGTACTCCAACCTGGGAGATAGAGCGAGACCCTGTCTCTAAATACATAAAAAAAAAATAAAACTAAATAAATACAGAATGAACATGTGTCAAAGATTTTTTTAACTCATTAATAAGGGGGCAAGTCCACATAGCCAAAGTAAGACTAAGCAAAAAGAACAAATCTGGAGGCATCACATTACCCAACTTCAAACTATACTTCAGAGCTATAGTTAGTAAAACAGCATGGTACTGGTATAAAATAAGGACACAGACCAATGGAACAGAATAGAGAACCAAGAAATAAAGCCAAATTCTTACAGCCAACTGATCTTCAACAAAGCAAAAAAAACAAAGTGGGAAAAGGACACCCTATTCAACAAATGGTGCTGGGATAATTGGCTAGCCACATGTAGAAGAATGAAATTGGATTCTCACTTCTCACCTTATAAAAAATCAACTCAAAATGGATCAAAGACTTAAATCTAAGACCTGAAACCATAAAAAATCTAGAAGATAACGTCAGAAAAACTCTTCTAGATATTGGCTTAAGCAAAGATTTCATGACCAAGAACCCAAAAACAAATGCAACAAAAACAAAGATAAGTAGACAGGACTTAATTAAACTAAAAAGCTTCTGCACAGCAAAAGAAATAATCAGCAGGGTAAACAGACAATCCACAGAGTGGAAAGAATCCATAGAGTGGGAGAAAATATTCACAGCTATGCATCAAACAAAAGATTAATATCCAGAATCTACAAGGAACTCAAACAAATCAGCAAGAAAAGAACAAACAATCCCATCAAAAAGTGGGCTAAGGACATGAATAGACAATTCTCAAAAGAAGATATACAAATGGCCAACAAACATATGAAAAAAATGCTCAACATCACTAATGATCAGGGAAATGCAAATCAAAACCACAATGCAATACCACCTTACTCCTGCAAGAATGGCCAAATTCAAAAAATCAAAAATAATAGATGTTGGCATGGATGTGGTGAAAAGGGAACACTTTTACACTGCTGGTGGGAATGTAAACTAGCACAACAACTATGGGAAACAGTGTGGAGATTCCTTAAAGAACGAAACGTTGAACTATCATTTGATCCAGCAATTCCACTAGTGGGTGTCTATCCAGAGGAAAAGAAATCATTATATGAAAAAGACACTTACACACGCATGTTTATAGCAGCACAATTCACAATTGCAAAAATATGGAACCAGCCTAAATGCCCATCAACAGGTAGATAAAGAAAACATGGTGTATATACACCATGGAATACCACTCAGCCACAAAAAGGAATGAAATAATGGCATTTGCAGCAACGTAGATGGAACTGGAGACCATTATTCTAAGTGAAGTAACTCAGGACTGGAAAAACAAATATCGTATGTTTCCACTTGTAAGTGGGAGCTAATCTATGAGGACGCAACGGCATAAGAATGATACAATGAACTTTGGGGACTTGGGGAGACGGGTGGGAGGAAGGTGAGGGATAAAAGACTACACATTGGGGCCTGGTGCGGTGGCTCATGCCTGTAATCCCAGCATTTTGGGAGGCCGAGGAGAATTGTTTGAACCAAGGAGACAGAGGTTGCAGTGAGCCAATATCACACCATTGCACTCCAGCCTGGGCGACAAGAGTGAAACTCCGTCTCAAAAATAAATAAGTAAGGGGGCAAGTAAGATGGTAGGGCTGGTTCAAAGAGAATTTTGAAAGTAGGTGTTTATGGGCATTTAAACAGGAATAAGAGACTAAGGTTTCTGGATTAGCTAAAAAACAGGTTACTGTTCTACAAGGCATTAAAAAACAGTTGTAACCTTTGGGTGGGGTTATCTTTTATACTAGACAGAAATTATTTGCATCTCTACTGGATAAGATCTTCAAGTTGATGTAGGACCAGTCTGTGCCTTTAAATAATTGTCAATAGCAAAGTCAAACAAATGTACATTTCCCTAATATTAAAAAAAATCCTCTAGGGAGCTGGTTGAACAATGCCCAAGACTGCCACACCACACTCTCCTGGCCTCGTTTCTAAGTGTTGGATAACATCTCTCAGAGTTGTGTTAGTCTTTCTAGGAACTGAGTTTCCGAGAAGAGAGAAGCCAGCCCCCTTCTACTCAGAGGCATTGAGGAGAAACCTAAGGCCATTACTGGGCACACGACCCTCTCTCCCTTCTATAATACATTATGTGTCTTGCTTAAGAACAGATCATTGTGTCCCATGCCCTGTGAACGGTGGCATGTGCATAATGACAGGACGCACCATCTTTTTAGAATGGTGCATGATAGACACACCTGACAGTAATAACTTAAGCAGACACTTATGGCAGACACAACTGCCTTGACTTCAGAAATATGGGTTGCTAGGTGCAGGTTGCTGAGGTCAGGGTACTAAGTGAATGTACTATCTAAACGGCATGCTTTTTACAAGTGGTGGTGGTTTTCCTGTCCAGCCTGCCACCACTGAACTGTCTTGTAAGTTCCCCCAAATAAACCATTTGTTTAAATCTATGTTCCATTCACTATCTCTTCTTTGGCCTCTTGAACCCGGTGCCATCCCTACTGAAGTTGACAGAGGTCCAGTATGACAAATAATGATGGCTAACACACTATACCAGGCACCATGCCAGGCACTTCACACTAACGGATTCAGCACTCGCTGCCATCCTCTGCAGTCAACAGGTGAAGGAATCAGGACACAAAATAGAAAGTTGGGTGACTTGGTTGGCAGTTAGTCTAAACCTAGGAGCACTGGCTCCAGAGAACAGGCCTCGATCGCCCCGTTATCCTGCCTCTCCACTCACAGGGAAGCTCTTCCTGGAGACAGAGACTGCACCACAGACGTCTGAACACCACCCCACTCCAACCCCAGAAGCTGCCAAAATGTTTCATTTGGAAAAAAAAGAGTCTCAGTGGGAAATCCAAGACTGTCAGCAAACCAAAACCACACTGTTAACTAAAGCTACAGTACAGTGCCATTTAGGAAAAAAAAAAGTCAATGAGAAATCTTTTAATTGTTCCACATAAAAAGAATGTGCCATTGACGATAAGTGATTTCAGTTATTATGCAATGCCTTTATTCTCTAACAGCAGGGAGGGGGAAAAACCAGGAATCTATAAAAAGACTGAGTAAAGAATTAATTTAGTAAATAATATTTAAATCAATGAGTTATTTTTGGACTTTTCTCAAAACTTGAATTGGCTAAAAGTACTTTAATTATTCTATAATTACATGGATTAATTTATTCCCACCCTCAAGAGAGAATCTATTTATGTTCCGGGGGGGGCGTCTTAAAAGAAAGGCCAAGATCCCTGAAGGAAACAGGGGGTTGGTGTTACAGGATATTGATAATCACATGAGTAGCCTGATATTAACTATAAGGAGGTTAATCATTCAAACTCTGTCTGCCTTTCTTCCAGTCTCTGCCCAGGCTTTCTGAGGTACAACAGCATGAAAGACTAGACCAGACCTAGAGCTTTTTTAAAAAAAAAAATACAGGGCCTCACTCTGTAGCCCAGGCTCAAGTGCAGTGGCACCATCAGGGCTCACTGCAGCCTCGAACACCTGGGTTCAAATGATCCTCCCACCTCACCCTCCAGAATAACCAGGATTACATGCATGTGCCACCACGCCCAGTTAATTTATTTTTTTGTAGAGACAAGGTCTCACTATGTTGCTCAGGATGGGATGGTCTCAAACTCCTGGTTTCAACTGATCCTCCCACTTCAGCCCTGTCCAAAGCACTGGGATTACAGGTATGAGCTACTGGTGCTGGCCCTAGAGCATTTTACCACAATCTCCACCCTATCCCCAGGAACCACCTTTGGGATTTGTAAGCCTCAGATTAAAAACAGCTTCCCAGCATGAAGCCCAAACTTGTCCATAGGTGGGGCAATCTTGCACTCACAAACGTGAGGTGTAGTCTCTGAACGCAAAGGTGCTGGGAACCTCTTCGACCACACATGGTGTCGGGAGAGATAGTGAGGAAGAAAGAAAAGGGGCTTTGTGAGGCTGAGGCAGTCAGATGGCTTGAGCCCAGGAGTTGGAGACCAGCCTGGGAAACATGGTGAAGCCCCGTTTCTATAAGAAATACAAAAATTACCTAGGCATGGTGGCATGCACCTGTAGTCCCAGCTACTCCAGAGGCTGGGATGGGAAGATCACCTGAGACTGGGGAGATTCAGGCTGCAGTGAGCTGAGATCATGTCACTGCACCCTAGCCTGGGTGAGAGTGAAAACCTGTATCAGAAAATATATAAATAAAAAGAAGAGGCGCTGAGTAAAATCACAGGAAACTGGGAAGTTACTCTAATTTTGGAGCTCCTAGGCACCTAGTGAAAGCTTCTCTAGGTTAGGATTGAAAAGGAACATCACAGAGAGTCATGGCATGGGGTATTTAATGAGTCTCTCTGGCCAGAGAGCCTCCTCAAGTCTCTGGCCAGAGACACTCATTAAAGTTACCCAGATACCAGCGCAGGTGGGAGGGGTCCTAGGGCCTTTGGCTATGGGAAGACACAGAGAAAGGGAGGAAAAGCAGAGACATCTGGCATCTCTGGCCTTGGACAACAACTCCGTCCAAAGAAATACTTTCCTATCTTTCCACCTTACCGGGGTCAACATGAAAAATGGGGAAAGGGTTTCTTCACTATATGTTTCCCCCATCTTTTGGCACATCATGTACTGCCAGCACCACAGGACACCACAAAATTCCAAGGGGTAGAATTCAGCATAATTCAACACGTGATGAGCACATATGCTGGGCCCGGCACCGTGCCAAGCGCTCTGTTTCAGTCATCAAACGATCCAGTGGGTTACTCGCTTGTATCCCACTTTACGAAAGGAAACTGAGGCTTCAAAAGGGTGAGCAGCTTCACCAAGGTGGCACAGCTTATAAGTAGCAGAGCCAACACCTGCATCCAGGAAGCCCAACTCCACAGCAACACAGTTACCCACTCCCGACACCTTTGCTGTTGAGGAAATAAATGTCCAGGAACTCATCTCATGCACCTGGACCCCTCTAATATCCCCAAGCTCTTTTAAATATTTGGTCCAAGACGCTATGAAGGGATGGACGATGGAAGAAGGTGTTTTCTTTTGGTGATTTTGGTAGAAGGTCTTCATGCCTCTGCAGCTGTTCTGTGTTGGTCTGGGCATCTTCTACCAGAGAGCCAGGCAGGCCCAGCAGGGGAAAAATGACACTGAGCCAAAATGCAAATGTCCTATTCAACTGGAGGTGGTGAAAGGGGAAAGGTAGAAACTTCGGCATGGCTTTTACAGTGGGGGCGAGGGGAGGGGGTCCACCATAGGCTTAATGGATGACTATAACCCAGCTCTAAGTCTTTGTACTCAGAAAATAGAAGTAAGCGGGCAGGAAGGGGAGCGAAGAGGATTCTCAAAGATTCTATGGAGGAAGACACGTCTCTGTGAATCATGACCTCATGAATAAGTAACAGTCGCATTATTTTTACAAAACTTCAGTTTGCAAAGTTCACACAATGACCCTACGCAGTAAGTGATGTTATCTCTCCAGCTGCATAGATAAGAAAACTCACACTCAGAGGATGTCACTTACCCAAAAGGCACCGGCCAATACACAATCTCAGGAGCCCTAACTCTGAAACCCTATGCTCTTCCCACCCAGCACCCAAGCTCTGTGAAGCCTCACCCAGCCCCACCCTCTCCCACGCTCTGCTCACACCTCTATTATAGCAAGTGCACTCAGTGCTTGCACATGGTAGCTGCTCAATAAAACATTTGCTAAAAGCAAAAGTGAGACCCTTTCACTGCTCCTGCAATGACACGGGATGGAATTGCTTACTAGAAGAAGCATAGCAATGGCTTCTGGCTAAGCATGGCAAGTGGAACCCAGGCCACTGACTCCACTCCTTCACGAACCCCACAAAAGTGACTCTAAAAGTAGGAAAGAAGGCAAAGACCCCACCACAACAAGAAAAGAGTAGAGAGGCAACAACAGAAGGCAAAGTGAGATAAGCAAAATTGTGTTTGCTGCAGGGAGCTACTGAGAAGTGACTCGGCAGGCTAGAAAACATGGACCCCTAAGCCGGCAATAGGAGAGCTTTATAATTATTACTGCTGAGCCTCAAGCAGGCTCAGAAACTGAGGGACCCTGGCACCTCTGAAAATGACATTTGGGGGTTCTGAAAAAGAAAGATTAATTGAAAGACTTTAAAAGTACCAGCTAAAGCCCCAGATCCCCACCCAACCCTGACAGAAGATGGAGACTGACGCTCTGGGAACAGACGGGTTCTGGAGGCTGCACCACACACCAGAAGCACCACCCTGAGGACGGCAGACTGAACCTAAGTCCACATAATGACCACTGAGGAGCTCTGGCACTCTCGCCCGCTGGATCCCATGTCTCTGGGACAGCCAGGCTGGTGTCCCTTCTAAAACCCCATCCCAATCTTCACAGACAGCAGTGTCTGCCCACCAGACCTCCAGTCATCCGTCCCTGCTGCCCCTACACTCCCGTCTCTGTCACCTCTCTCTTGGCTAATTTCACAAAAATTAAATTGAGCCTCAGCCTCGGCAGGATCTTAAACACACACTCACTGAAATCCAATTAACCTTCGATAAAGGTCCGGCAATCAATAGTGGTTCTGTGGCTCGGGGAGGCGCCATCCAGCCCGGGAAAGCGGACTCCTGCACGACCTTTACTTTTAATGAGATCAATGACAGTCATTGTCGCCAGCTCTTAAAGTGACTGGCAAATATGATCACCAGGTCAGGCCCTTGGTAATATCTGCTTCTGGGCTCACAGACACAAACAAACAAGGGCCCCTGCAGGCTGCTGGCTCCCGAGGCCTGTGCTTGCTGGCAGGTGGGCACCCCTGGGCAGGGCTGTCTCGGGCCTGGAGGTACAGATCAGCAGGGTGAGCGCAGATGGCACTCCTGGCAAGGCCTGGGCCCCTGGCTTCATGTTTGAGTATGCGGAGTCCTGAACTTCAGTGAGTGTCTGAACCGCCTGGACAGTTTGTTGAAATGTAGATTCTTGCAAACTTCTACAATCCTTTCCACCCCAGATTTGGATTAGTGAGTTTGGAGTAGGGTCCAGGAATCTGCATTGTTAAATAAGCTCCCCTGGTGATTTCTTTTTTTCCCCTACAGTGATTCTAAAAGAGATTGTTGGTGAACAAGTCTTAGCTCTCACCAAGCTGAAGAATTAATGTTCCTGGTTAGAGCCTAGCTAGTCCAACACCTTCGATAAGCATACTGAGGACCAAAGAGCGGATGTGATTTGCCTAAGGTTATACAGCAAGGTACTGGCAGGACAGAGATTGAACCTACCCGTCTTGCCTGCTAAACCGGTGTTTCCCTATCCAAGTCTATTGGGCCAAGTGGGACTGGGATGCTGTAGAGTGAGGAGGCCTCTTCAAAGCGGAGTGAGGCTGACACAACAAGTGGTTGGAGATGATCTGGATCCACCCCCACCCAAGAGGGGTCCGTTCTACAGCCACCTTCCAGGATAGACATCTGCTTATAGCAGCTAAGATGCCACTAGTCACACTACACCCCAGGATTTAGAGTAAGACTTCTGCCCCCTGTCACTCCTATCTAGCCCTGTACCTCCCTCCCCAAGGAATGCTCACAGCCAGGCCGCCCTCAGGAGGGAGTTACTCCAGGGCTGGCTCACTGAGTACCACAGTCCTAGGGAGACTTTAGAACCTCAGGAGTCTATCTGAAACTTTCAGGATTGTGGAATGTTTACACACACACACACACACACACACACACACACACACACACGCTCCCCCATAGTCTTCTACAAGGCCGTGGCTTTGATGTTGGTTGGTAAGAGGCATGATAGATTAATTTATTCAGAGTAAGGCCTGTCCCTAATCTACTCCCAACACCATTGATGGTAAGTGACAGTATTTAGAGCACCGTAGTGGCCCATAGCCCACTGTGGGGGTTTCTGCGGAAGTAAGTATTTAATAACGTCATCTCAGACTGCCAAAGAGCTACCAAGTCATGCAAAGCCTAAAAGCCAGGGACCGGGGATTAAGAAATTAACATAGCGTGGCATTACAAGGATAGACCAATGAAACAAAATAGATTCCAGAAGAGCCCCACATTGATGACGAAGACGTCAGATCCCAAAACTGCATGATTCCATTTATGTGAAGTTCAATAATGGGTGCAGGTCATCTGTGGTGGCAGAACTCAGAGGAGCATTAGCTCTGGGAGGGTACTGACTGGAAGGGACATGAGGGAGCTTGCCAGGGGGCTAGAAATGACTTGTAACTTTATCTGAACAGTCATTACATATTATATCCAGATGGAAACTTACTGAGGTATACAATTAAAATTTGTGACCTCAGGTAAGTTATCTTCCCTCTCTGAGTCTCTGATTCTTCATCTGCAAATCTGAGACAATCAGACCTCCCTCGTAAGTTGATAATGCAGACAGCTCCTGGCACATAGAGCCAGGCAGTCAGTAAACACTAACGGTTAAAAAAAAAATGTTGGGGAGGTAGAAGAGAAAAAAACAGCCCAACGACAACAACAACATTCATCTCAGTATCAGTTTGGGGTACTTACTTAGCACACGCCAGGCACTGTGCAAAGCACTGTTTGTGCATTAACTCACACCGTCCTCACAAAATCACTTACTTACAGATAGGTATGATAAAACAGAAAAATATTTATATGAAGTGATCCTTGATGTAAGCAAGAGAGAGAGGTGTTACATTCAGACACTGCCTTGGTGCTGGGCAATGCTTCTCAGTCGGTGCTCCAGCTCCTCTGAGTAGTTAGTTACCAAGTGGCTCCAGGTTCCAGCAGCCCAAGGTATTGGGTTGGTGCAAAAATAATTGCAGTTTTGGAATGGCCCGAAATAAAAAACAAAACACACAATTACCTTTGCAACAACCTATAGATCCCTGGCAGGGAAATGGAGAAGGTAGAGGGGCAAGGACTTTGGAGTCATGCAGATCTGAGTTCAAACCCTGGTTCTACCCCTGCTAGCTGTGTGATATTGGGCAAGTTGTTTAACCTCTCTGAGCATTTGCTTTCTCACCTGTAAATGGGGTTAATAACATGCTGCATAGGAGATCTGTAATGAGTAGAGATTATGTGCGTCATATGCCTGGCACATACTAATTGCTTATAATTATTATTAGTTATTATTTTTCCCCAAATAACTCTGATATCAGCTTGCCCCATTCTGCATGTCCACAAGAAAACAACCGACACTCTCGCCCAGGTCTGCCTGGTAAGGGCCAATCTAGGGTGTGAGGCTGGTTTATTCACCCGTTCACTGATGAAAGAATGTCTACCAAGGATCTGCTCTGCACAGACCACTGGCTTTGTCTACAAGGTATCAAAAGGGTGGGGAGGCAGGAGCAGATGAGACCAGGCCTCAGAGGGCACGCCCTGCCCAGCTCCTACTGCCCAGCTCCAGCCTAGCTGCCCCCTCCAGCCAGGCACCGCGCTCAGCCATAAGCAAACAACCACACTAGAGCGCACCTTTCTGTGTTTGCATTTGTTTTGAAAATCAGCATTGCCTCTGATTAAATGCCATAACAGCTCTGGGCTCACTGGATCCAAAGAGATTAATGGACTTGAGGGTGCTGCTGGAATGAAAATGCCTCCACAGCTGATAGTAAGTAAATGCCAGGAACCTGGCAGGGGTGAGGCCTCTGGGATATTTCCTGATCAGCAGGCGACAGACCCTATTTCCCTTTAAGGCCATTCAGGAAAGGCCAGAGGTGGCCTCCCATCCCATCCAATCCCTTCACCACTGGAACCAAAGACTTTGTATTCTGCTTGAACGCCTCCCACGTACCAGCCTAGAAGCCACCAGTGAAGGCAGCAGAGTCAGAAGCCCCTACTTGTGTTACTGGCCAAGTGACCTCAGGGAAGACACTTGCTCTCTCTCAGAACTTTTCACCCCATCTGTAAAATAGAAGGAGGAATTATTTTTCTCATCCCTTTCCCTCCAAGCAGCAGAACTCTTCCAGAAAAGCCCAATAGGAAGCTCAGGCATTAGCGAAGCTGCCCTGGGGAAAGCAGGGTGCTATCTGTTTCGGTGTAGCCTGCCTATACCCCACACACCCGCCAAGGCCCTCGAATGGGTTATTGAAGCACTGTTCCCTAAGTCAGGGGACAACAGCTTTCCTAGAAGGCCTGAGTCAGCCACAGCGAACGTTTCGGCCAAGCTCCTGGCAGCAGCTCTGTGCACTTTGATGTGGGCCCTCCTTTGTGGCCTAACAGGAAGAGTGAAATCAGGGAGACCGGGTTTCAATCCCACCTCTACTAAGCCGTGTGACCTTCTCTCTCTGAGTCTCTGATTCTTTGTCTGCAAAATAGAGACAATGAGACCACCCTCGTAAGTTTATTATGGAGAAAAGGGCCTGACACAGGGAGTTAGGCATGCAATAAACGCTAATGGTAAAAGGAGAAAGAAAGAGCAGAGCCCGAAGATAACATAAGGAAATCAACAAGCACCACCCAGCTACCCTTCTGGAACGCTAGCCACACGCTAGGCACTGTGCTCAGCGCTGTTTGTACCCTAACTCACATAGTCTTCACGACCCCTGGACATGGGGAGTAGAATAGAGAAGAGCACTCACAGCCAGGTGTGGTGGCTCACACCTGTAATCCCAGCACTTTGGGAGACCGAGGCAGGCAGATCACCTGAGGTCAGGAGTTCGAGACCAGCCTGACCAACTAAAGAGACCAACCTGTCTCTACTAAAAATACAAAATTAGCCAGGCATGGTGGCACATGCCTATAATCCCAGCTACTTGGGAGGCTGAGGCAGGAGAATCACTTGAACCCAGGAGGCGGAGGCTGCGGTGAGCTGAGATTGTGCCATTGCACTCCAGCCTGGGCAACAAGAGCAAAACTCCATCTCAGGAAAAAAAAAAAAAAAAAGGTAAAAAAGCATTCACCTCCACTGGGTGTGGGCCCCTTCCTTCCTTCCTTCTTCCTTTCCTTTCCTTTCCTTTCCTTTTTCCTTTCCTTTTTCCTTTCCTTTTTCCTTTCCTTTNTCCTTTCCTTTCCTTTCCTTTTTCCTTTCCTTTTTCCTTTCCTTTTTCCTTTCCTTTCTCCTTTCCTTTCCTTTCCTTTCTTCCTTCCTTCCTTCCCTCCCTCCTTCCCTCCCTCCCTCCCTCCCTCCTTCCTTCCTTCCACCCCAGAGCGCAGAACATGTTGCTGCACTCTTCAAAACCCTGAAGTAACTCCACAGTGCCTCGAGGTCACACCCTAGACCATTACCTTATCTCCCCACACACCCCAAGGAACCCTGCCCCAGCCCTGCCAAACTTCACCCATTCCCTTCCCCTTCTTGCAAAGCCACTACCTGGAAAATTCTTACTCATCCTGCTGGGGACACCAACCTGTGGCAGGCCTCAGTGCCTCTTCCTCACTCTCCCTGGGGTTCTGCTCACACCCTCTCGCTGCCTGAGATACAGTAGGAAGGATTTAGATGTGTATCTGATTCTAATGCTAAGCTCTGGGGACTGGGTCTGGTCCTCCTGTGAGCCCCTATACCTAGCATACAGCAGACACTCTTAAAACGATCAATGTTGAGCCTGGCCACATGGCTCACACCTGTAATGCCAGCATTTTGTGAGGCCAAAGTGGGAGGACTGCTGGAGCCCAGGAGTTCTCGATTACAGTGAGCTATGATTGTGCCACTGCATGCCAGTCTGGGCAACAGAGCAAGGCCCCGTTTCCAAAAACATAAAAATGAAATTATGAATGTTGTTGAAAAAGTACAACTCCACCCATTCCTGTGGGAGCCTGTGGCAACCAAGAAGCAGAAACTGGGGGACAGGTCCTACCCACTGGCCAGTATTCCCTGGGACAAGGGGGATGGAAGGGGGGACACACAAAGCCCACCTCTTTTTTCCTGCTTTAGGAGGCTGATGCAGTTGGCTGCTGCTGTTCCCTTTTTGCCTGATCCCTTGAGATCTGAGAAGTGGGAAGGAGAGGGGAGGACAGGAAGAGGGAAGAGACAACGGACAGGCCCCACAGAGCCAGAAGGATTAAGTCCCACTGATTTTGCATCATTGTTCTCTGTGGCCGCTTAGCTTTGTGGGCCTCAGATGGTGCAAACAAAAAGCAGGTAATGGCAGAAGGGGCTCCGCATGCCCCTGCAGGCTGCCATGTGCACAGGGTTGGCCTAAATGACCTGAAAGAATCTTTCTTGCTCAAAGTTTATAATTCTCCAGACAATGGGCCCCATTAAAGACAGGGGGGCCAGACTCTGAGGCCTCACCTGGACACACAGGCACTTCCTGGGCAGCCTCGACCAAGCCCACGTTCCCTGGCACAGCAGCCCTGAGCTCTTGACCTCACCTCATTGACGTCGATCTTGTTCCTCTCCATGTAGTCTCTGTCATTGACCTGCCCGCCGTCCACAAACTCCATCAGGAGGACCCGCTCCGTGGACAGGTCCCAGTGGATTCGGGGGACCTGGGATAGGAAGGGACAGGTCAGATGGTCTGGGGAGGCTGGGAGTCGGGCAAGGACGACAATGTGGCACAGCAAGCCAGACAGCAACAGAGGCTCCTCCCAGAGCAAGGGAGAAGAGGCCCAGGAGGGACCTCAGTGTTGACAGTGGGGATGGGACAGTCAGGCCAAGAGGGAGGCCAGCTACTCCACCTCTGCTCAGCAGGCCTCCACCCACTCCTTTAGAAACCGGCTTTGCCGACTCTCCTCAGTGCCTTCTAACACTGTTAAGAGCCAAAACTAAAATTGGGACTTGGGAGGAAAATGTTGGAACGTGGAACGCCTCATACCTGGGCATTGCTATTAAGGATATTTCCTCTCCCCATCCCACCACCAGGCCCACTTCGGGCTCCTCCCTCTGCCTCCAATATTTCACCTGGGTAATGGGTGCATTGTGTGTATTAAGCAAATGACTGAATTTTGACCAGATGATAAATTTTGTTTCTCATGCCTGTTTCCTGTAGGAAAACATGTTTCCTGGGGCAGACAACATTGGATATTAACCCAACATCTATTCCCAATCCTGCTCTTCCCTAGGGATAAAAAAACAAAATACTGGGGCTAGGTGGGGTGGCTCACACCCGTAATTCCAGCACTTTGGGAGGCCGGGGCAGGTGGATTGCTTGAGCTCAGAAGTTCAAGGCCAGCCTGGGCAACATGGTGAAACCTTGTCTCTACAATAAATACAAAAATTAGCCAGGCATAGTGGTGCGTGTCTGTGATCCCAGCTTGGGAGGCTGAGGTGGGAGGATCACTGTCAAAGTCACAGTGAGCTGTGACCTTATATATCACACCACTGCACTCCAGCCTGGGCAGCACAGCAAGATCCTGTCTGAAAACAAACAAACAAACAAACAAACAAATAAAAAAACCTACTTTCCTTGCCTGCTTTATAGTAGGTATGGACATGTGATACAGTTCTGACTTATGAACATAAACGGAAACCTGCTAGGGGATTCTGGGAAGGTTTTTATTTCCTTGATTAAAAAAAAGGGGGGGTATTTGCATAGTGCTACTCTTCTTCCATTTCTCTTCCTGCCTTGAAAGTGAACGTGAATGTGATTGTTGGTGCTATAGCAGCCATCTTGCAACAATGAGGAAAAATAAAAAAAATTATAAAGAACTGAGATGCCAGCTCTGATACTGCCAACCCACCAAAACCATGTATCAGTAGGCAACCACTGCAAACCTTCTTGCTATGTGAAGACAACGAATTCTTTTGTTTAAGGCATTCTAAATGAGGCTTTCAGTTGCCTACAGACAAATGCATTACTAACATACACTCTCCAATCCTCTCTGACTCTCACAACACTCAAAAGCCAAAAAGAGAACAGATTTCTCCAGGAGCAGGCAAAAGATTGGAATGCAACCAGACTGCCATGTGAGCAAGGGACAGCTACCAGTACCCCCACAGCCAGGAGGGAGGAGTTACTGGGCTTCCAGCATGCCAAGTCTCCCCCAGATTGTGAGGAGTTTATTTCCTCTTACAAATAAAGAAACATGGGCAGCTTTTTCAAACGTTTTGGAGAGTAAGATTTTCCTTTACCCTGACCACCCAAATTCATCTAGCAATAACATAGTGGCCCTCAAGTCAACAGTCCTTAATTCTTAATTAATCTTTAATTCCTGTTCTTAATTCTGCTAATACTGTTGTGTCTTAGACTAGCCACTTAACTCCTTTACATCCCAGTCTTCCTCGCTGGAAAGCAGAATTGTTTCTGCCCTAGCTCAGTAAGGAGCTCTGAGGATAAATGGAGGCTGTACATACAAGTGAAATGCTCTAGTTGGAACAAAGTTTCCAAAAGAAAGCAAGGTGTTATTTTGGTTTGCTGCCTGCCTGCGGTTTCTGCCATTTGAAAATCTGGGCCAATAGAGAAATCTGTAAAACTGTTACTTTGAACTTAAAATTCAGACTTGCTTGGCATTTTTCAAAAAGTTTCTTTTTAAAAAAGTGAGTGCATGTTTGTTATTGTTGCTTTGTTGGTTTTTTTTAGAGACAGGGTCTCATTCTGTCACCCAGGCTGGAATGCTGTGGCATCATCATAGCTCACTGCAGCCTCAAACTCCTGGACTCAAGAGATCCTCCTGCCTCAGCCTCCCAAAGTCCTGAGATTACAGGCGTGAGCCACCATGCCCTGCCTGTTGTTTTTGTTCATGGCTTCCAAATGAATGAGACATAGTTTCGGGTTAAATTCTTCCCTTGGGTTTGTTTGGAAACCTATGTTTGACAGTGGGCCCCTAAGGCTCTGGAGACAAGAGGTCAAATCTCTAGCCAGGCCCATCAGTGGCAGCTTAAAAAACTGTGAGGGGCTGGACGTGGTGGCTCATGCCTGTAATCCCAGCACTTTGGGAGGCCGAGGAGGGCAGATCACTGAGGCTGAGGAAGGAGAATCGCTTGAACCTGGGAGACGGAGGTTGCAGTGGGTGAAGAGTATGCCACTGTACTCTGGCCACGGGGACAGAGGGAGTGAGACTCCATCTTTAAAACAAACAAACAAACAAACAAACAAAAACCGCTAGGAAAGAGTCACAGGTGGAAACAGAAAACCCCCAGGCTGGAGCTTCCCTGTGCTTATGCATCAGGGTCCTGGGTGTACTGGGGTTTCCCCCTCTGGTCTCCCTGCAGACATCACCATTCCAGTCTAACCACAGAATGTGCCCCTTGCTTCTGCTGCTTAAATCTGAAATGACTAAAATATCAAACCTGGGAAACAGCGGAATTTGTCATGGGAGCTTCAGAACCCCAGGTGCCCCTGGACAGACATAACATGGAAATGACTGCAAAATGCCAAACTGCTCCTGCTTAGTTAAAAAAGTGAGCTGCCCCTAAATCACCAGATGGGCAGGAGGACCTGGGGGTGTGGGGTGAAGTGAGCGCCCACATTTCCTGTCCTATGCTTCTTCCGTCAAGGAAGGAAAAAACAAAAAAGAGAAATTTGAAAGAGTCAATAAGCACCCCACACTCCCCACCCCACCCCCAAACAAAGCAAAATGAAACTCTAAGAAGCTCATGGCCAGGGTGCTCAGTGGCCCCACCAGCAGGGTCACATCCTGACCATTAGGACCCCTGGGTCCAGGGTCTACCTCTTTGTCACAGAGCAGAGGCCTCCCTCCTGTGGGCTCCTCTGGCCTCCCACACTGATGCCAATCTGGACCCCCAAGAAGGAGGGTGCCGATTAGGGAAGTTCCAGCCCAAGACCCTGGGCCTCAGCCTCACAGTCTGGCCCTGACCTCACATTTCTGCTTTGTTTCTATGCTTTGGTCAATGTGCCCACGAAGCAGGCTGTGCCTGGCTTGTCTGAGACAGCGCCCATCATCCTGGGCCCACGGTCCTCCTGGAGCCTGAGTCCAGCACAGCAGAAGGCCTGGAGACCTGGAGTCAGACTGGAATATTTGGACTGAGGCCGCTGGCTGGAGCTCCAGCTCTGCCATCTAAAAGTTGTGTGACTGTGGGTAAGTTATATAACCTCTCTGAACACCAGTTTCCCCACCAAAAACATGGTGATAATGGTTACAGTGGAAGCACGACCCCACCCCCGCCCCCATTTCCTACTACTATGAGCAGAGTACTGGCACTCAACACGGAACTAGACACTAGCAGCTGCTGGAAAAAACATTGATTGCTCTTATGACGGCCACATGGAGTTTCACAGAGGGCTCTGATACACACCAGGGCTGAGAGTTATGCTCTAGACAGTTCACTGAAATTCACATCTTCCCCACAAAGTAGAACTACACGGAGGGGGAACGTGCAGGCTCTGGAGCAGGCTACCTCTATTCCCTGCCCCTTAGTGGTGAGCCCTGTGACCCTGCGCAAAGGGTTGATCGCTCTGGGCCTCAGTCTCCCAGCTGATGATATGGGGCTGGTTATGGCACCTCCCTTGTGAGGCTGTTGTAGGGATTAAAGAGTAAATACATACAAAGCACACTGCAAAAAAAAAAGAAAAAAAAGAAAAAAAGTAATATATTAATTACTATACATCAGTGGTTCCTAATCTTTGAGATTCATGGGAAGCTATCATACTTCCCAAAAAGCAAGCACATCTCCTCAGGGTTTGTCCACAATTTCTAGAGTCCTGGGCTCCTTACCTCACACGAAGGAACCCTGGCATGGCCCTGCACACCTATCCCCACCTCCACACACATAGAAATGCTCTCATCACTTCCAGTCCCAAACCCTGTGGTTACAAAGCTTCTCCCCTGCCACCTTGTCCCCAGTTGTCCCCCAGGTGAGTCAGAAACCCTACCACTTGTCCTGTTTCCTTCCCCTAGCACATACGCTCTACTGCCAGATCCACTAAGCCTGGCTTTAACCATTCAGCCTAGCTGTCCCCTCACCCTCTCCCAGTCCCCCTGACACCATATTTGCATTCAGTGCTTGTCTGAGGCTGGCAGATTTATAGCACAGGGCTGAGGTTCTTAAACCCCACATAAGCACCAGAAGATGCCTCACACACTGAGAGGTAAACTCTTTGCGGAGGTTTAATTATGCACAGATGTTGTGATGGAGAGCCAGTGTGCAAAAGCAATCTATCTCCAGTTTTAAGAGCTGAACTGGGTTCACAGTGCAAAATTCACTGCCCGCTTGTTATGTGTTTAGGGAAAATTAATTACTCAAGAGCCTTAATTCCACCACTGTCTTAGGAAGGGTGTGCAAGTTTTGGAAACAGCAGGTCAAATTGGTATATTCATTATTTACCCATTTGGCATCCTCATCTGAAAACTGTGTGTGTTATTGTTATTATTCCATGTCTTGGTCTGGCACTTGCCAGTTGGCCCCAGCCAGGGGACAATTTTGCTGTTTCCATGGGAACAGTGGAGGAGATGGTTCTGTCTGGCTCACATAGTTCTGGCTCTGAGGGGCACCCCTGCCGGTAAAAGGCAGCAGAGTATCCTGAGAGGAGCACCACACTTGAAGTCAGAAAATCTGGGATGCTGCCCTAGCTCCTCTACTTAAACTGTCCTCTGCAATATGGGCTGATGCCTGCTAGAGGGACTCAACACCACAGTACCTGCAGAGTGTTCAATGCAGCAGCTCCTGATGAAGAAGAGATATTCAATATCTATCACCTAGAGTCAATACTTCTTAGAAGCACTCACTGGAGCCCTTTACCCTGAGTAGAATTACATACTTCCTGTTAGGAATCCACAGAAACACAGACGAATGCCTGTCACGGTGCTAACAAACGTGCACTACAACAACATGTTGCTGTATCTGTCCCTCCACTAGATGAGAAGTTTTCAAGAGCAGGGACAAACCCCAGCTCCCAGTACAGCAACAAGCTCGGGAATAAAAGAAATGGGATAAGCAGTAGAAGCATGTCTTAGACTCTATAGCATTATATTAATTAGTTAACATTATCACTTGTCTAAAAGAGCCAAGTTTTCACTGAACTGGTGGTGTGAGCTCCAAGGTTGGGACAGTGACACCAGACCTAGGCTGCACTCCTGGATTTACGCACACAAGAGGGTCTGTACATCCACATGTACAATGGCAGCCAACAAAATGCCAGTCAAGCATATTGTGAGAATGGAGACAGACCCGACCCTCACCACACTCAGCTAAACTTCTTCTTGGGCTCTATCTTCCTCCACAGTCAGTGTGTCAAGACACTGCACTGATCACCACAGCTGTGGTTCTTCCTCCTGTGGATTCTCAAGTGGTTAGAATAGACACATCTTCAGTCGCTCCATCCCTGTTAGTCAATCGGGAGAGCAAAAGTATAAACACTCCCTCCATTTCTCATGACGTCTTCAAAAGCCACAAGGACACCTTAGTCAAGAACGATAGTGTCCCCTCTCCCTGATCCAATGTTCTGAGCCATCCTCCCCAAGAATAGCACGGCTTGACTGTTGGCTCTGGAACCTGCACATGGAGCTGCTGAGGGCTTGGTGACCCCTCTCCTGCATTCCCCAGGCCTGCTGAGGAAGAGGGAAGGGTGATCTCTCCTAGAGTTGGAAGCCAAGCTCAGTGTAGACAACCAGAAGAGCCCTCTAAGCCCTGCACTGCTGGGAAAAAGGGGGTAACCCTGTGTAAACAGGCATACACCTCAGGAACGACAAATGTGTTGGAAGAACATGGTGTGACATACATCTCTCTCCCCAATTCCTGTGTGCCCTGAGAGAACATCAGGACGGTCCTTAAAGACCAGCTCCAGCTAGGCGCAGTGGCTCACGCCTATAATCTCAGCACTTTGGGAGGCCGAGGCAGGCGGATCATTTGAGGTCAGGAGTTTGAGACCAGCCTGGCCAAAATGGCAAAACCCCGCCTCTACTAAAAATACAAAAATTAGTCAGGTGTGATGGCACACACCTGTAGTCCTAGCTACTCAGTAGGCTGAGACAGGAGAATCGCTTGAACCTGGGAGGTGGAGGTTGCAGTGAGCAGAGATTGCGCCACTGCACTCCAGCCTGGGTGACAGAGTGAGACTCTGTCTCAAAAAAATAATAATAATAATAATTAATTAAAAAAAAAAAAAGGACCAGCTCCAGGGCCAGGCAAAGTGGTTCATACCTGTAATCTCAGCACTTGGGAGGCCAAGGTGGGCAAATCATTTGAGGTTGGGAGTTCAAGACTAGCCTGACAACATGGGGAAACCCCATCTCTACTAAAAAAAAAAAAATACAAATATTAGTCAGGCATGGTGGCACATGCCTACAATCTCAGCTACTTGGGAGGCTGAGACAGGAGAATCACTTGAACCCAGGAGGTGGAGACTGCACTGAGCTGAGATCATGCCACTGCACTCCAGCCTGGGCAACAAAGCGAGACTCTGTCTCAAAAAAAAAAAAAAAAAAAAAAAAACCAACTCCAGTGTCAACTTCTCCACAGAGCCTGCCCTGACCCAGTAGGCCATGGGAGTCCCTGCTTCTGAATCCTCAGAGCACATAGAAGCCATAATTCTCATGGGGCCCTGACAGCTGCGACTTCATATTATCTGATATTGTTTCCCACATTAAGTGTCTCTTATTACATAGAACAGTTCTGCTATAATACTTGTTTTGAAAACACAAATTTATTCCAATGCAATTGATATGTTAGGAAACAGTTTGATCATAATGCAGATTTTGGATGTGCTTATGTGTACTATCATCTGCGAGAAACACTGGAATGCAGAAAGCTGCATCCAGCAGAGCCGTGCCACATTGGAATACACAAAACAAACACACCTCCACATCGCTGCGAGTCAGTGAGTCACCCACATCTGGCCTTACAACTTTCTGTCCCATTTCTTTTGTTGTTGTTGTTGTTGTTGTTGTTGTTCCTTGATACGGAGTCTCACTCTGTTACCCAGGCTGGAGTGCAATGGCACAATCTTGGCTCACTACAACCTTTGCCTCCTGGGTCCAAGCGATTCTCCTGTCTCAGCCTCCCGAGTAGCTGAGATTACAGGATTGCACCACCATGCCAGGCTACTTTTTGTATTTTTAGTAGAGACAGAGTTTCACCATGTTGGCCAGGTTGGTCTTTAACTCCTGACCTCAAGTGATCCGCCCACCTCCACCTCCCAAAGTACTGGGATTACTGTCATCAGCCACCATGCCTGGCCTCTGTCCCATTTCAAAGGACTCCTCCCACCATCTCACAAAACTAACAAGCAGCAACCCTTCTGACGCCCACTTCCACAGCAGGCTCAAGGTAAAGTGCCATGTGTATTGTGGTCTTACGTATTTCTTAGCCATTTAACATGTGTAAAACTATGCTACTGGTTTTTATTCATTCTTACCTTCTTTTCTTTTCTATATTACTGTATTACTGATGAATTTTTTTTTCCTTTTTTCTGAGACGGAGTTTCACTCTTGTTGCCCAGATCTGAACGCAGTGGCGTGATCTCAGCTCACTGCAACCTCCACCTCCCGGGTTCAAGCGATTCTCTTGCTTCAGCCTCCCGAGCAGCTGGGATTATAGGCACACGTCACCACGCCAGGCTAATTTTTATATTTTTAGTAGAGATGGGGTTTCACCACGTTGGCCAGGCTGCTCTCGATTTCCTCACCTCAGGTGATCCACCTGCCTCTGCCTCGCAAAGTGCTGGGATTACAGGCGTGAGCCACTGTGCCCAGCCACTGATGAACTTTTTTGAGTGTTGTACCCCTAACTCTATTTTCCCCATAAGCTCTGTGGTTTCTGTTGTGTGATTTTGTATAACTGAAGTATTTCTAGAAACACATACATTTTGTTACAGCAGAACCAACTGTATAAGCTGAGGTAAAACACATGTGTTTAAAACAGTCCCAGCGTACAGGAGTGTTAGCTATCAGCGTCGCCATTATCATCATCATCCCACGCCTCATGGAGGCAGAGACCACAGCATATAGATTCTTGGCTAGGGCTCAGTGTCTTGCAGCTGTCGTTTATTCAATAAACATCTGTTTAACTGACTAATGGGTCAACAATCACACTTGATATTTCTTTGCAAATTGCCTTCAAGGGATTTAATGCACATCACCAGTGACAAATCATTCATCCTCAGTAAGAGGACTCAGAAAGAAGATGTCCCAATTATGTCCTGAAAGGGATACTCCAGGCAGGGACCCACATACCACCACACTCTTCCACCAGACCGCCATGCCCCCCATTGCCTCGTCCCGCCTACCTTCAAGAAGTCAAAATGCTTGAGCATCTGGGACACCTTCTCAGCATTCCTCCCTTCATTGAGGAAATCCAGCTCCAAAGGCAGGTTCTTCTTGGCTTCATCCACAAGCCACATAAACTCAAACTCTGGGAATAGCTGCTTCACAGCCAGAATGAGCACCTGAAATCCAACAAGCACCCCAGTCACGGGGTGGGCCCACAGCACACACCAAGCGACATTCCCTACCTTCCTGCCTGGTTCTCCTCTGGAGTAAGGGAAACTGCTCCCCTGAGGCCCATCCCTCCTCTGAATTCCAGGAGGGAAACATAGCAGGCCCCTGCTCTCCCATAAGCTCGATACTCTGCACCAAGTCCAAGATGATGATAGCCCAACAGCCAGCATCGGTAACCATGACTACCATTTGCTGAGGGTTCCCCTCATGTCCAGCACTAACTAAGCACTTATTTTTTATTTTATTTTTTAAGTTCTGGGATATGTGTGCAGGATGTGCAGGCTTGTTTCATAGGTAAAAGTGTGCCATAGTGGTTTGCTGCACCTATCAACCCATCACCTAGGTATTAAGCCTGGCATGCATTAGCTCTTTTTCCTAATGCTCTCCCCCACACCCCAACCCTTGCCCAACAGGCCCCAGGGGTGTTGTTGCCCTCCCTATGTCCATGTGTTCTCATTGTTCAGTTCCCACTTACAAGTTGGAACAAGCGGTGTTTGGTTTTTTTTTTGTCCTGCATGAGTTTGCTGAGGATAATGGCTTCCAGCTTCATCCATGTCCCTGCAAAGGATATGATCTCATTCCTTTTTATGGCTGCACAGTACTCCATGGTGTATATCTACCACATTTTCTTTATCCAGTCTCTCATTGATGGGCATTTGGGTTGATCCCACATCTTTGCTATTGTGAATAGTGAACTAAGCACTTTACTTACTACTAAACTTAATTCTTGCAACAACTCTGGGAGGCACACAGATACACATCTTATCATCCCTTTTCTATTGTTGTTTAGACAAGCTGTCACTCTGTAGCCCAGACTGGAGTGCAGTGGCATGATCACAGTTCACCACAACCTTGACTTCCAAGGCTCAAGTGATCCTCCCACTTCAGCCTCCTGAGTGGCTGGGATTACAGGTGTGCATCACCACGCCCAGCAAATTTTTAAAGTTTTTTTTGTAGAGACAGTGTCTCACTATGTTGCCCAAGTTGGTCTCAAGCTCCTGTCTTCAAGCAGCCCTCCTGCCTCAGCCTACCAAAGTGCTATCCCATTTAATAGATGAGGAATCTGAGGCTCTGAGGGGTTATATGATTTTCCCAAAATTTTCCCAGCAGGGAATCACTGAGCTAAAATTCCCCTTGGGAATTCCACAGCCAACTCCACAGCCCTTGCTCTGAAGCACTTAGCTCAACTGCTCCTGTGGCTGCTCCCCGATCTGTTCCTCGTGGTCTGTTCACAAAGCACTGGGAGGGTGCTGCAAATGTAACTGTCACTACTTTATTTCTTAAGTTGAATGTTTGGTGCTTGAACATTTATAATACTATTTTCTATACTTCCTGTACATCTAAAATATTTCATAATAAAAAACTAAATTGGAATAAGAAAACACGACTAGATCAGACAAGAGGAGAGAGAGAGAAGGAATTTGACCACCTGGATGAAAAACTTAGATTTTTGGCAATTTGGCTCCACTGTGGATTCTTGAGTGATGACATGATAAGAGGGGATTTTAGAAGATTTACCTGGCATTCAGGGGTCAGTTTAATGATGTGAAATTAAAGAAGGGCCCAGTGATCTGTGCATAGCATACCACAGCCCCCTCCATGGGCAGGGACTCAATCCTAAGGCTGCCCCACCACCAGAGCTCTGGATTTGAGATGGGTGCCCAAGTTCCTCGATGATGGCTCTGTAGTGGGTGAGCAAGGGTGATACCAGGGACATAGGAGGTGTTCCAGTATTCTGGGAGGGAAATAGAAGGGCCCTGATCTCCCATAAGCTCTCCTGCTGGCATTCAAAGCCAGGCCTGGGGAGAAGACTGACTGACTGACCCAGTAATTCTTAGTATAAATGACAGTCCGAGTTATCTGAGAACAACCATCTCTAACCCTGGCTACAGCAGATGGCAATAAGAACTAACAAGCTGTGGGCCTGATGGTACCAAAAGACCTTCCCCTTCCCATCTTTCCAGAAAGGCTTACTGAGCCCTAGATAAAAGTCTTGTCTCATGCTTCTTTTTGCCCTGTTCTATGACATTTTGCTCAATGCTGTGTTGGCAAAAGAAATCAATCTAAAGCCAGACTATTAACTACAAGGCATTTACAGCTTTGTTTTCAAGCCCTATGTCCTGGGTGATGTACCAGATGCCATTCCAAAAAGAATCATCACACAGCGTTATCATGCTCAATTTCTACCAAAACTTCTTTTAATTACATTTGGCTGTAGTTTAATTTCTTTTGAGTTTTGTCTGGTCTTTCATGGGCTAGACCTATGACCTTATGATAATTGATTTAGTTTATGTTTTGTTTGTATCACGCAAGACTAGAAGGGAGAGGGGGCAACAGAGAGGCAACAGAGAGGCCCGGACTGTATGCCTCAAGCCCTGGCACCTGGGCGCCGCAGCCTCCAGCATCACATCCCATCACAGTGCCCTCAGATGGCCCTTGGCAGTGACCAAAGCAGAGGCAGAGCAAGTGAACAGGAAAAAGAAGAGATTCCCTCAGGCCCACGCGGAGGCCAGTCATGCCATCTAAGTCACCTGAACTCTACCTTTCTGGGCTCGGAATTCAGGCAAGAAAAGCTTTCCAGCATTTTGTTCCAATCTAAACTCCAGAGGGTCTCACCCGAGAGGGGCAAGGAAAGGGGCCACAATGAGGCTCTCTCATTTGTTCAATCAATATTTACTGATTGCCCTCTAGGTAATTACCATGGACCAGATGTGGATATGCACAGAGAGCTACCTGTAGCCCAGTGAGGTCTCTACTTGAGGGTGAAGCTTCTGGCCAAACAATAATTCCTCATCATTTATTGTATGGTCACTGTTTTTTGTGAAATTTTTAATTATCATTGATATCCAAGCAGCATTGAAAGGCACATTAAAGATTTTCCAGTTACTAATCAATTATATAATTAGTCATTATTAATACTATTCATTATTATTAACACTTGATAATACCTGACATCATTAATCATAAGCAGTCAATTTTATTAACTAATATTAATTGCTAGTAACTAATTAGTAAGCTAACTCGTAACACAGAAAACTTTACATTGCTCATCGAACTGGTTTCTAAGGCATCCTGTGGGTTGTGGGTCACTTCCCTGGTTACTTTAAAATGAAGGGGGTTCTTTGAATAGAAGTCAGTGGTTCTCAGATTTATGCAATGTCACCATCCCCTTTACAGGAGCTCACCAATTTTAAAACTTGATACCAGCTACAAAGCCCAGAAAATGAACATACATAATTTTGCACATAATTCAGGGGGTTCACCAACCCCTTGAAATTCAGTGGGTGGGGAGGGGGTCAGGTTAAGAGTCGTCGGGTTCAAGTAGTTTGGGCTGCTGCCATTTTAGACTTTTCTTGGCTGAAGAAAGTAACATAAAACTCAGTTTCACCGTCCGGTTTCATTCAACTCTGTTCTTAAATGAATCTACTTAGCCTACCTTAAGCAGATTCATTTCAATTTTTCTTTTTGACAACACATGCAATCAACTAAAATAAAACAGATGTTGTTATCAATTTGACTTTTTGATTTTTCTCCCAAAATGCATCTTCTCCATAAAATTCTTCTAACAACCAATGTTTCCACCAGTGCCTACCAGCTACTCAACACTCTGCAGATGTTGACTGAATACTCACATGAATGAATGAATGAGTAAATGAATGAACAAATGAATATTTCAAAGATTTTGTCTGCTTCTCTGAGATAATTATATGTTCACATGTGTTATCCAAAGAAAATGAGTTTTTCTGTTTCTGAGGTTTTAATGGAAAAAGCCATAACTTCTGAATTTGGGGGAATCATAATTTCAGAAAGCCTGAGAGTTCTCTACTTGAGCTGGAACCTTATGAATCAATCAAGGTATATTCAAAAATTAATACTTCCTTCAAGGTAAAACAATAAAACTATCTTCCTATAGGGTCATTGGCTTGCAAGAGGAAAAATCAATCATGGGCCACACAGAAATATAATGGAAAAAATGAAGAGTCACACATAAGTTTGAAAACTAGTGAATGGGCCAGCCGTGGTGGCTCACACCTGTAATCCCACCACTTTGGGAGGCCAAGACGGGCAGATCACTTGAGGTCAGGAGTTCAAGACCAGCCTGGCCAACACAGGGAAACCCCATCTCTACTAAAAATACAAAAATTAGCCAGGTGTAGTGGCATGTGCCTGTAATCCAAGCTACTCAGGAGGCTGAAGCAGGAGAATCGCTTGAACCTAGGAGGCAGAGTTTGCAGTGAGCCTAGGTCCTGCCACTGCACTCCAGCCTGGGCAATAAATAGAGACTCTATCTCAAAAACTAAAAAATAAAATAAAATAAAATAAAACCAAGAAAAGAAAAGAAAAAGAAATGAAACAACTGACTGTTATTTAAAATAGCAAAAGAGAAGGGGAATTATCATTATTTAGTTCCTACTACATGCCAGGCACTGTGCTACGAACACTTTACACACACACTTTCATTTAATCCTTTTCTTGCCAATTTTACATAGTAGAAAACAGGAATTGTCAAAACAAAATCTGACCTGGGCTTCTCTTGTTCATTCTTTATGCAGCCCTGCCTCATGCAACACAACACAACGACACAGGACAATACAATAGGAAGCTCAAGATAAGGCAGAGAAGGAGCTTTGTAAACTGTAAAATGCAACTGGAAATGCAAGTTACTGTTATCAAGTTATTGTACATTATAAAAGAAATAATGTTGTATGGGAAAACAGCACACTAAATAGAATGCCTGTACAGATCCAAACTGGTAAAAATGAACGTTCAACAAGAGTCGAAAATCAATTCAGAGTGATGTAAATAGCTTGCCATTCACGGGGTTTATCTTTGTTCTGATAAGTTATTAAAGTACACACTTTTTAGAAAACAGATTTATAGGGTGAAGTTTCCTTGGGTGGCCCACATCTCTGGATACTTTTTAATATATATTTTAAAAAATAAAATCGCTGCCGGATTCTGTGCCGACGCAAACATTGCCTAGCCACCCACTGCTCAACCAACACATTTAGTAAGGAAACAAGATGAGGCTGGGTGCCGTGGCTCACGCCTGTAATCCCAGCACTTTGGGAGGCCGAGGCGGATGGATCACCTGAGGTCAGGGGTTTAAGACCAGCCTGGCCAACATGGCAAAACCCCGTCTCTACTAAAAATATAAAAATTAGCCAGGCGTGCTGGCAGGCACCTGTAATCCCAGCTACTTGGGAGGCTACGGTAGGAGAATCACCTGAACCCAGGCAGTGGAGGTTGCAGTGAGCTAAGATCGCACCATTGCACACCAGCTTGGGCGACAGAGTGAGACTTTGTCAAAAAAAAAAAAAAAAAAAAGAAACAAACAAACAAACAAGATGGTAGACAAAATGCACTGAAAATGCTGCTCAGAAAAAGTCAAAAACATGACTGCCATGGGTTTTTACTTTTTGAGACCCTTGACCCTTGGGATGGGCCAGATGACATCAAGCAATAGATGAGATTTATTGCTCAGGCCAAAGAGTCCCACTCCAACATAGCCGAGCGCCTTGGGGCCCAGTGGTGCATGAAGGGCATAGTACTTGGCAATGTGTTAGATTCCTTATGGGTGAGAGGGTAAGGGAGTGTTCCTCATCAATTCAGAAGCTGGAGAAATAACTGGGAGTGATATAGGGTGATTAGGACCTGGGGATTATGGTAGTCCCACAGCTCAGGGATCATCTGAGTCTTACCCTGCCCTCAAGCAGTGAGAATGGCAGTGAGATATGGCCCGCTAAGCTCCCCAGTGTTGTGGGTAGAAAAGAACTGCTGCAAAGCCAGCCCGCCAGCAGACGGATGGACTATGCTTCATCAGTTCACCCCCTCCTGCTGAATCATTGTTCCAATCTCTGGGCCCAATTAGTCTGGCTCTGGACAGCCACTCAAATCAATCAATAAGAGTCACTGGCTGTGCATCTAGAAGTAGAGTTGCCCCAACTATTAAGGGACAATATCAGGTGATAATGACAAAGCTAAAAAAACATCCTTGGTTCTGCCTTTTTCTTTTGTGCAAAGTCATCGACACCATCTGATTCACTGAACACCATTTAGTGAGAATCAGCCTCCCTCCCCTGCCATCCTTCAACAGTCTATCCTAGAGGCTCTCTCCCCTCTCCAAGGGAGAAGGTTCATAGGAGACACAAAACTGCCAGGTTCACAGGAGACACAAAACTCTAGGGTGGTACATGCTACTGGAGGCCAAACCAACAGCCATCTCCCCCATCATCCTGGCTAACACAATCCCAAGTTTGTACATCCTTCACATCCTTCAAGGAAAACAGGTCTGAGAAGGTGAGTCATGATCGGTTTAAGACAATCAAGGTGGTCTCAGTTTTCTTGCCAAGACTGATTTGGGAGTGGGCATTACTTCTTGACAATAAGAAATGAAGAGAACTCTGCTAGGGAGCTCTTTTTTTTTCCCCCCTGATAAATAATATGAGGATGTCACCTACTTATAACACCAGGAGCTGTTGCCACTGTGTTGGGACTATGCTTGGTGCTGGCTCAGGAGGGCAAGCCAGGAAGCTGAGACAGCAGAGTGAAACACGGAAAGAGTCTGAGTTGTTACAAACCACAGTGAGGTGCTGGGCTGTCAGCCTTGGAACAGGTGACCCAAGTTCCAGACATCTTCACATGTGAGATAATAGGGGTTAGCATTAGCTATACCACTTTCAGTTGGATTTTCTGGTTCTTAGAGCCAACTGAAAGCATCCCAACTGATTCAACCAGTAGTCACCACCCCCTTGTTCTCAAAAGTCTCACCCCTGTAGACCTCTATCACCCTGTAAATGCACAGTAGTTATGAGTTTGGATGTAGAAGGTCACCTCTTAAAATGCAAATATAAAGAGGTTAAGCCTATCAGTCACTCTCTCTTTACTGTGAATTGCTTTCATCAGATTGCTTTCCTCTTAAGACCAGGTTGTGATCAATTACAGGGCAGAGGAGAGTGCACAAGAGTGGGAGAGAAGCATATGGGCATACCACACCTGGAGTTGGCATGAAAGGAGACACAGAGGGTATGCAGAAAAGTAGCTTTGCCTCCTCTCTGTCCCTAAGTTTCTGGTAGCCCTAAAGGTCCCCTAGAAATCATTCTTCAGGCCAAGAATGCTTAATACCTTTCTGGGATTGTCATTCCTAAATATAAGACACCATTTAGGTCTCAACACAGAAAAACAAAATATCCACTTCAAGTACGAGCTTCTTGGTTTTCCACCAGAGAAGGACCCAGGCAGGACTTTTCCCACCAGAGACGAAGCCCAGTGAGATGGCAGTGTTACCCAGTGCTGCTGCTCATCCTGACAGTCCATGGGGTGGTGGCCTCAGGCCTCCGTTCCGGCTGTTCTCCTGAAGGGTATGAGTGTGGGTCTCCGGTTTGCCTTGTGGTCCCAGCCCCAGAACTGCCTCAGCCACTACTAAGGAGCCACTCCGTACTCTGCACACAGCCTGCCAGGCTGTGCTTCCCAAGAAAAGCATGTGATCCTTACCTCAGGGAGGAAGATGCCAAATCTTTATTACTGCTATTATTGCTCCGACCTTACAGCAACCATCACTTAGGGAGGCAGCAAGAAAATGCAGAGAAAAAGCGACAGCTGTCCTCCCTGTCCAAGTGGGCCCTGATGGCTTTACTACGCAGAGGCAGCTTCCTGCCTGACTCAGGAGTGGCTTCTGGGATTCAGGAAACCCTGAGATCCTCCAAGTCTCCCAGTTCTCTCCCAGCTATGGCTGCTCCACAGCTGCTGACAGGTGTGCCAGAAAAATCAGGTTTGTAGGTAGATGCTCAGGGCCACCCGGCAACCCTGCTCTCCTGCCCTGGTCAGCCCCCTTTCCACTGCACAGAGTAGCTATTCCAAACCTTCACCCACCTCGAGTCTCCAATGCTACCTTCTACCCCCTCATTCTCAGCAGATGGTCTTGCCTCCCACTTCAGAGAAAAAATAGAGGCTATCAGGCTGCTACACACTCTGCTGCCCACTTTCCCTCCCCCTCTCCTCTGCCCCACACACTCATCTGTACCCAGCCTTCCCACCTTCCACTGGGCTTGAAACAAAGGCTAAGGTTTTCACCTGTGTTATTCATTCCCAGTCACTTGAATCCCCCTCAGGACTTGATCTAGCAATTACTTCTCTCTGCCGAATCCCCTAATCTGCCCCCTTCCCCATCAGCTACAATTCCACTCAAGTCTCCCCAGTATTTAATCCTATGCTCTGCTCGGACCACTACCCTAACTCTCCCGAACCTTCCACAGCTAAATATCTGAAGAGAGTACATTCTCCATGAAGAGTCTCCACTTCCTTCAGTCTCAATTCTCTCTCACCCTGATCAGGCCATTGTAGCTGCTCTTCCTAACCACCCTGAATCGCCAAATCCAAAATACCCTTTCCAGTGCTTTACTGATTTGATCTCCCATTTGACAACATTGAGGAATTCTGGCAGACTATGTCTTCCAAAATGGCTGCCACAGTACCTCCCATTCTAATTCACTTCTAGGACCCTGCCACTCTCCCATTAAGAGGTAGAGTCTATTTCCCCAACCCTGAACTTAACTAAGGGGGCCTTTGTGACTGCTTCATCCAAAACAGTAAGAAAGAAGTAATCCTATGTGGCTTCCAAGGCTGAGTCACAAAACTGTGATGTACTTTCAGCCTTATTCTCTTGGGTCACTTGCTCTTAGAACTCAGCCACCATGCTGTGAGGAAGACCAAGCAGCCATGTAGAAGCTGATACGGAGAGGAACTAAGGCCCTGGCCCACAGCCCCAGTTAAGCTCCCAGACAACAGCTAGCACCAACTTGCCAGCCAGGGAATGAGCCACTCCAGCCCCCAGTCAAGCTACTCCAGCTAGTGCTGCATAAAACAGATGAGTTTCTCTACCAAGCCCTGGCCAAACTGCGAATTCATGAGCAAAACACATGACTGTTGTTTTAAGCCACTGTGTTTTGAGGTGACTCATTATGCAGCATTAGATAACTAATATAGTGCTTTCATCTTTAACTTTTCTCCACTGAATATAGCAGCATTGCACAATCTGGTTCTCCTCCAGTCTCTCTGATCATGCTTTCTTAGTCCCATTCATGAACTTATCCTCTTGGGCTCACCCCCAAACAATGTTTTGCACAGTTTTTTCCCTTGCCTTCTTTCTTCTTGTTGCTGTCTTTTAAACTCTATATACCTTCTCTGAGTGATCTCCACTATTCCCCCAGATTCATCTATCAAGAGTATCTTTACTCATAAATGCCGAATTTGTATTCCAGCCTGGACTCCAGACCAACAGGGATATTCCTATCCAAAACTGCCAAGAGCACTATTTTACCCTATGTGGTTGCTGCATTGACCATTTCACTTCGTTCTGAGATGCATCCCAATCCCCTTACTCTCTTGAGAACTTCCATTTCCCAGGCTCCCTTGCCAACTTGCTGCCACCTAGGTTTTGCCCAGAGGCAACACTGAGGGATACTAGCATACTGGGGGGCAAGAGGAGATGGAAACTCTTCTGCCTCAAACAGCATCTGTGGCTCCCACTCCCAAGTGAAGGGCCCTATGTCTGTGATCTGGCTCCCAGGGAACAAGCTCACCACAGTCTCAGCTACTATCTGTGGTCCCTGGCCCTGGGATCTAGAGAACTACATCTTCTCTTTGTCCTCTGCCTTGAGGGTGGCCTTGGCTTCCTGCTGTTGGCAATTGTCTCTCCATCCCATTTGGCTTTTTGGCCATTACATCATTTGTAAACTCCATTTTCTGTGTTAAATTCCCTGTTTGAAATACGTAGAGCAAATTCTTTTCACCAACTATACCCTGACTGACAAATAGTTGTCCCCCTTCTCTATAGTTTTGCTTTCCAAGGTTTCAGTTATCCAAGGTCAACTGTGTCCTGAAAATAGGTGAGTACAATACAATAAGACATTTTGAGAAAGAGACCACATTCACCTCACTCTTATTATAATTATATCTCATAATTATATTTTATTATTAGTCTCTTACTATGCATAATTTATAAATTAAACTTTATCACAGGTATGTATGTGTATGAGTCTGTTCTCACGCTGCTAATAAAGACATACCTGAGACTGGATAATTTATAAAAGAAAGAGGTTTAATGGACGCACAGTTCCACATGGCTAGGGAGGCCTCACAATCATGGCAGAAGGCCAAGGAGAAGCAAAGGCACATCTTACATGGTGGCAGGCAAGAGAGCCTTTGCAGGGGACTGCCCTTTTATAAAACCATCAGATCTTGTGAGACTTATTCACTGTCACGAGAACAGCACGGGAAAGACCTGCCCCCATGATTCAATCACCTCCTACCGGGTCTCTCCCACAACACGTGGGGCTTATGGGGGCTACAATTGAAGATGAGATTTGGGTGGGGAAATAGCCAAACCATATCAGTATGTATAAGAAAAAACAGCATATATAGGGTTGGGCACTATCTGAGGATTCAGGCATCCACTGGGGGTCTTGGAATGTATCTTCACAGATAAAGGGGAACTACTGTATAGAGTTAAATATGCCTAAACATAAGCACTTAAGCCAGAAACCTAAGATATTTGTCTCCTTCTCATTCATACCAGTCCTTGCCCCCTCCCCATGTGTAAAGCTGGTCACAAATCCTGATTATTCTGTCCCTTGAATGCATCCATCTCCCTTGCCCCCATTATACTCCTCACTTCACATCATTATTTCTCTCTCAGACCAATGCAGCAGCCCCTCAATTCATCTCCTGGCTACAGTCTTTCTGCCTTCCGATCCATCCTCCAGACTCCCAACAGATTTTTATTTCTAATGCAAATCTGATCATGACAGTCCCCTAATTAAAATTCTTAAATGGTTCCCAATGACTACAGGAAAAAACTCAGATCTGCTCAGATCCACAAATATGTAGTGAGTGTTGGCCATGCATACCATTCTATGCCTTAGCCTGGAATACAAACCCCCCGTGTTCTGTCCTACCTACCTTCCCAGCCTCATCTCCACTTTGAGCTCATACCATTGGAACAGGTTGAAGTTATCCAAGTACACTCTGTCCTCCAAGCAGTCAGGCCCCCACACTCGCTGGGCTGTCCTTCCACTGCCTGGCTATCTCAATAGTCACCATCTTGCTGCAGCCCCCTTGGTGCCCCATCTATCCAGGCACAGTGCTACATGGCAGTGTGCAAACACGCTGTGACTGTTTACATGCCTGTCTCCACTAAATGAGGATTGTCCCAAGATGAAGATGGGGCTCACTCACTCTCGTGTCCCCAGCACCCACCTAGCACAGAGTGCAGAAGACCCTCAACATAGGCATCAAGTTTAGTTAAAGTGAGTTGAAAGAATAAGAGTCTAGAGTAAGGAAAGGGAGCAAAGGAAGGGAAACAAGAAAAGGAAAGAAAGGGACATACTGACAAATTAAACAGATTGCTGACCTCCCCATGGGGGGTGATGGCTACTGACTCAAGCAGTGGCCGCTCCACCTCTTCTGCCCTTACTCTGAGCACAGAGCTAGAAAAGTCCACTAAGGGTTTTCCTAGGACCATTCAGACAGGTGAATTTGTTCATTCCAAGTAAGTACCAGAGAAGCAAACCTGCAACCTGCATAGATATTTCTATGAGATCTGTATGTCATTTTTATATCCCTGTTGACCACATGCTCCCTCTTGTTACAATTTAACAAATTAAGATGTAATTTTGTCTACCCCTTTGGTAGACAAAAAAACACACCTTTGGTTTAGCTCATTTCTACAACATCCCTCCCCTGAGGTCCCCTTGGCCCCTAGCTAGCAGCCACTCAGTGTGTTTTGAGACTATCACAGGCAGTTCCCAGGGACAAATCAAGAACTAACCCAAGCTGCCACAGGGTTTTGTGGTCATGGAGCTGTTATAACACCTCCTCTGTCGTGATCTCAGCTCTCCTCTCCCACTCTGCTGCTCGAAGGGCCACACTCCACACCAGCCTGAACCAGTTCCATCTAGGCAGCCTGGATCCCAGGGAAATGTGGACCGAGGACACACGAAGGAGAAAGGGAGGGTTCTCACCTCCATCAGGAGAATGTCCTTCGAGCTCTGAGCCCGCACCTTTGGGTGCTGGACCTTCACGGCCACTGTCCGCCCATCATGCAGCACTGCCTTGTGGACCTGGGCCAGGGAGGCGGTCCCCAGAGGGGTGTCGTCGAAGCTCTGGAACAAATCATGGATCTGTCGGGAGTAGAGAGAGAACAGAGTGATTAAAAAGGTGACCCAGTTCAGTGACAGGCAGTCAGGAAGACGGGCCAGTCAGGGCTGCCTAGTGCCCCCAGGACAGATTTGTGTGTGTGTGTGTGTCTGTGTGTGAGAGAGAGAGAGAGAGAGAGAGAGTGTGTGTGTGTGGTGTGTGTGTGTGTGTGTGTGTGTGTGTGTGTTGAGACAGACAGAGTCCTGCGCTCTAGACCAGGCTGGAGTGTAGTGGCATGATCTCAGCTCACTGCAGCCTCTGCCCCCAGGACAGATTGGAGAGAGAGAGAGAGAGAGAGAGAAAGTGTGTGTGTGTGGTGTGTGTGTTGTGTGTGTGTGTTGAG
Source organism: Theropithecus gelada (assembly GCF_003255815.1). NCBI lineage: Eukaryota > Metazoa > Chordata > Mammalia > Primates > Cercopithecidae > Theropithecus > Theropithecus gelada. Next base: position 79,240,895 of record NC_037675.1, on the reverse strand, counting down.
ACAGAGTCCCGCACTGTTGACCAGGCTGGGGTGCAGTGGCATGATCTTGGCTCACTGCAGCCTCCGCCCCCCAGGTTCAAGCAATTCTCCTGCCTCAGTCTCCTAAGTAGCTGGGGTTACAGGTGTGTGACACCACACCCAGCTAATCTTTGTGTTTTTTAATAGAGATGGTGTTTCACTATGTTGGCAGGCTGGTCTCAAATTCCTCACCTCAAGTGACCCGCCCACCTCAGCCTCCCAAAGTGCTAGGATTACAGGCATGAGCCACTGCACCCAGCCCCGAGGACAGATTTTTTGCTTTATCAGTTGTGTACCAGGATCAGGTCTTGCCTGGTCCTCTGCTGCTGGGCATTCATGAACGGTAGGCATATAGAGGGAGGGGGACAGAAGATGTGCATGGAAGGCACATCCTCATACCTGTGCATGGGCCCCTAAGCACCTCCATCAAAGGTTAAAGAAGTGCTGTTCAGAACTGAGCTTTATCTGCCCATTGCACTATCCACCGCTGTGCCTCCTGGGCTCTCACATATGGACAATCCAGCATTAACAGAACGTGGGCCCGGGGCAGCCCAGTATCTCAGCCCCAGACAGGGATCAGACAGAGGACGTTTCCATTCTACCAACCAGGGGAGCTCAAAGAATCCTGGGCAGAGGCCCCAGACCAACAACCACCTTTTGTTCCTGCCTGAGCAGCAGCCTCAGCGTGGGTCACCAAGTCCACTCCCAGCCTGGCCACTCGAGCAGAGACCCCAGGGCTGCAAGCCAGAACTTTGCTCTAGGTCATCACCTGCGATGCCACTCAAAGTAGGCCTGAGCAAAGCCCTTTGCCTTTTCTGTGCCTTTCTTTTTCTATGAAGTGGAAAATATACTCCTTTCTCTTCCTTCTTCTTTCTTCCTTCCCTCTTAGAAATGCCATACCAATATTCCTCAAGAAAATAAAATTCCCTGACTTGAGTGGTCACACCTACATGGTCCAGATCCAAATATTCTGCCAACTAGGAAAGAGGCCCCTAAAGGTCTTTTCCAAGATTGGCCAAGGCTGACATCCTAATCCTCTCCATTTCTTTAAGCCTCTGTATAGCCTCACAATCCTGGAAAGTCCAGACATGCACACACACACACGCACAAGCATGTATAGATGCCTGCTCTCCTGGCCCACCCTCCTAGGCCCTCATGCTTTGAAGTCTATTCAGTCTGTGCAGCCCTTCCTCCCTCAGTCCCCATTACTGCAGCAGCCACTCTGCCCTGCCCCTCCACCCCTCTCCTTGGACTTCAGATGTCACATGACCCACAGCCACCATCCCACCCCATTTGCTAGGCTACACCATCACTTTCCTAAACTCCTCTCATAAATCACTCCCTCCAGCCCTGTCATCATTGTTGTAGCTTTCACTAAACTCCATGCCCATTTATCAACATCCTGCCCAGACCAAAGGCCCAGGTCACATGAGGAAAGGCCTACGCTTCTCTGTCAGGACAGATGGGTATGGGATTCGCTTCCCTGGCCCCCTTCATCCTGGTTGGTTTGTTATTTGTATCTCTCCCAGTGTCTGGTTCTCTCTGCTCCCCCAAAAACACACTTGTCTTTTCTTCTCCTTCGTGAGTTCTAGACTCCCAATGGCAAAATTCCTCCCTTGTCATCCACCCAATCACCCTGAGTTTCTCAGCATAAGAACCCTTTATCTTGGGCCTGGACTTGGGATGGGGAAACAATGGGATCATCATCCCTATAAACCCCATTAGGACATCAGCTCCAAGTGGGCAAAGACTTTTGTCTGTTCTGTTCACTGCTGAATTCCCTGCACCCCCCTAGAACACGGCTGGGACTAGTTGGTGCCAAACAAATTTGTTGAATGACTGAATCCACTATTCCACTGGAGAAGAATTGAATCAACTTTTTCTTCCCTTTGAAATGGCTAAACCTTCCTGTTCCCACATTCCTATGAATCCAAGGACCTCAAACATACAGCTTTCCAAAATAGAAAAAGCACACCTGTTCCTCCAAGGCAGGTGTGAGGCCCTGGCCTGGCCAATCAGGACCCTGAATATCTGTGGCCATGTGCATTAGTTCAGAGATGTACAGGTAACTCAACTGGTCCAATCAGACTCAATCATTTTACTTTTGTTTGATATAGAAGGGATGTTTTTCTCAATGGAACTTCAACATAAAAATATAAGCCTGGGGTAGAACTGCTGAGGGTCACATAGTAGCAACAAAGAAGAAAGCAGAGTATCAAGAGACAGAGGGAGTGAACCCAGGCCACAACGTTTGAGCCTCTCGATCCAGCCATGCCTGAGTACCGACCCTGTGATTCCTTTGTCTGCTTAGGTCAGTTTCAGTTTTCTGCCACACACAACACAAGGGGCTCTGATGGACATGGTATTCTCAGGCCCCAGCAGGCATAAGTGAAAAAAACACAGATGTGGTGCCCAGCACCCCTAAGAGACCCAGTAAGTGTGAGTTCTCTCCCCTCCCCACCCCCTTGCTGGGACAGGGACCCAGGAATGGAAGGGAAGGTAAAGCCTCGGCAATGTCCCCAGCTGTTACATAATGAGATCAATACCAAGTCTCTTTGCAAGCTCTCTGGAGTTCCTGAAGGAGCACCAAGCAGAGGGTTTTCTGGAGCAGAGCTGTGAACTCACACGCTCATCTCCCAGGCAGCTAAAATGGCCCAATCTTCCCACTGAAAAGGGATTTGGGGGTCATCTGGCCTCACTCCTTACCCCCAAGCCACCGCCTGACTCCCAGGAACATGTGCTCACTGTCTGAGAAGGACAACCAGTCTCCAAGCCCGTGTCATTGCAGGGGCACTGCAGAGTCATTGCAACTGAAGAGTGACATGGCATCACTAGGGCTGCGTAGCAGGAACAGCTGCCAAGAGCACCCCGCAGGGAGGTGAGGAAAAGAAAGAGCTGAGGCGAGCAGCTCCTAATCTCTAGGGTGAGAGGAAGTCTGGTCCACCACATCCCCAGAGGATATGAAGGAGGCCTCCCACAATTCCCCATCCCCACCAGGGGAATCAAGGGGGCCTCAAGATAGCACCCAAGCCCAGTGGCCAACTCAGCACCTGAACAAGACCCAGCTGTGAGGACTTGCCCACATTCCCAGTACCACCAGCAGAAACAAAGACAGGCATGGGGAATGAGGATGCACCCCTCACCGGGCATCGGAAACCTGTCACACAGACACCCTACCCCACCCCCTCCCCAGTGTCCCTGCAGCCATCTTTTCCTTCTCTATCAGGAAGCAAGTCACACGCCCACACCCTCCTGTGCTTAAGCAAGCACACACACATACACACACATGATAATTGATTGCTAGTGGATGTTCCTAGCTGGCTTATAAAAAAGGTAATTAAAGATTGGTGCTGCAGCCTGTAATTAAATATGAATAAAGTATCTCTAAATGGAACCTTGATTCAAAGTGTTCAGTGGAAGTGCTTTATGCTGATAGATGGTAAGGAAAAATAGACCCTGTCCCGAAAGCAGAATTATACCCCCCATGCAGCTGAAACAAACGCCACCCCCCTCCAATCAGGCCTCGTCCCCCAGCCCTTTCAGCAGAAAACCATTACCAGAAACAAACTGCAGCATTTGCAGCAATTAGATTCAAGCAGGGCCCTCAGCTGCCTCCAGTCACTCACAGAAACTTGCCTCCCTTTCTAAGCTTTTCTTTCCCCATTTCTTTTCTTCCCCCGCTCTGGGTCTAGCGGCAAAATCAGTTAAGTAAAACAACTGCATTTTAATATGACTAGTTACGTGCTTTTTAATTACTGTCGGCCCATGATTCAAATATATCGATGTCCCTGTCTGGAAAAGGAAAAATAATCAGAAAAAGAGTTTCTCTGGCTTTTTATCGTTTGGTTTCTTTCTGTGTGTGTGTGTGTGTGTGTGTGTGTGTGCGCGCGCGCGTGCACACATATGTGAAGCGACGAAGTGTTTGTCGTTTAATGAGCAAAAAAGCACCGGGGGTGGGTAAGAAAAAATGTGTCATCCCCTAGGGTCTTGGCAAATCTGGGGCAGTTAGGTCCTCAGCACTCTGGTTTCATGAGCCTGGGAATCAGGAGACCAAGTGACATCATACCCAAGTCAAAGGGCAGAGTAAGAAACTATCCAGAAACCAGCCTGCAGAGTCCCATGAAGCCAGGGCAGTGTTACCAAACTGCCACACTGCGCAGCCAAGCACTGGCCAAGACCAAAATAAGGGGACAGGAAGTCAGGATCTTCTGGAGAAACCACACTACGCCTCCTGGGGAGTTTTGCTTGGAGTATCTTAAACTGCCCCTCCAGATGCTGCAGCGTGGCCAGCCTCAGGGCCCTCAGGGAAGGGGCTCCCCAGTCACAGGATGGAGGACGGCTGAATTCTTCCAAGATGGCCCACTTTCAAATACTCCAGCCTGTTGTTCCCATACTCGGTCACGTCAGGCCAATTTTGGTTTTAGAAACTACATCACCATATCAATAATGCATCTCACAAACCCCGAACTGCCTGGCTCCAGATGCAGACGGAAGCCTGCCTCAAAGCAGGCAAGCCCAGGCCCGGACGCCAAGACCAAGCAGTTCCCACTTAGGGCACCTGGGGCAGAACCAACTCGGGGCAGGTTACCATGGCATCAGCAGCAAATAACATCTGGCTCCTGCAGTCTCGAGTTGGCCTGCCCTACACCTGGCTGGGTGCCAGCTGCCATCCGCTGGAGCCTGGTGAGCAGAGACAAGTCTCCATCTGCGCTAATGGAAGTGGCTGGAGAGAGTTTCACCCCCCTTTCCCACCCCCAGCCTAAGGCAGACACAATAACTCCAGCTATCTAGGACTCCGCAAAACTCTGATGTCTGCCTTGGGCAGAAAACCCACCACCACCTCTCCACCACCTCCATTTGGAACCCATCCAGTTCTCCCTGCACCACTTCCCAGGCACCTGCCCCAGATACCCCTATATCTTGTCATTGCCCTATCAGCCAATATCCGCTTTTGCTGCAATTCCTGCCCCTCCCCTTTAAACATGTCTGATTTGTAACCCACCTCTTCAGGATTATTCCTATATCTTCCAAGGTGACACCTGACGGTGACAGCAAGTAAGTGGCACAAGCACACTCACTTCCCCATGATAGTTTTAAAATATGTTCACAATGGCCAGGTATGGAGGCTGATGCCTGCAATCCCAGCACTTTGGAAGGCTGAAGCAAGAGGACTGCTTGAGGCTAGGAGTTCAAGATCAACCTGGGCAACAGAGCAAGATCCTGTCTCTACAATTAATTATTAGGGAGAAAAAGGGTGAGAAACCACTGGAGTGTCCTAAGCATGGTGTTAACAGAATATTTTGGTACCAACTGGATGTTAAAAATTAATTAACTAAATGAAACATGTCCACAGATGTTTAAATACTCCTCCCTTTGAGAGGGGGCACCTATTCCCCTCCCTTTAGTGCGAGCTGGAATTAATGACCCACTCCCAACAAAGAACACACGGAAGAAGCGATAGTGTGTGACTTCCAAGACTAAGTCATAAAGGCGGTGACAAGCCTCTCACTCACCCTTGGATTGCTTGCTCTGGGAGAAGTGAGCTGCCATGACATGGTGACACTCATGCAGACTGCAGAGAGGTCCATGTGGCAAGGAACCGAGGCCTCCTGACAACAGTGAGCCATCTTGGAAACAATCCTCCAGCCCCTGCCAGGCCTCCATAGGACTGCAACCTTACGACTCAGCCAGAGCCTCCCAAATTCCTGACCCACAGAAACTGTAAGATAACAAATGTTTATTGATTTAAGTCACTAAGTTTTGGCGGTGAGATGTGGGTAATTTGTTATGTGGCAATAGCTAACTAATACACCCCAAGCACACCCATGCCAGACATCACTAGTCCATTCCTGATGAGCCCAGATGGTGCCTTGGAATCTCAACACAGTGCCCCAGGCAGCCACTACAAAGTGACCAGAGTTCATATATGAAATGAAACCAATTTGCTATTCCTTAGCCTAAGCCGATCAGTCAACACATATTTACTGCAGGACCATCATATGACAGGAACCATGTTAATTACATAGAGTGTACTTGACATAGTCTCTGGCCATGAGGAGACCTCCAAAGGCAACAGCCTCTCAGAAAAACACACTTGTATGTTAGCAGGGCCTGCTGGAGACAGTGCTTCCTGCACATTGCTGCTTCCTCCAATCCTGAAAGAAATGTCCAGCAAGGTAAGAAGAGGACACCTCTGATGTGACCATGGTGATCAGAGGGGAGAACAGGCATCAAGTGTCACTCTCCCTCCTCACTCCTTGTCCGGGCCTCCGCCCCACTCAACAGCTGCCCTGCCTCAAGGTGGGAATACCCCTCATCACCAGCTTTCACTCAGAGCAATTTATTATAATAAAAATAATAATGGCAATAACAGCTCAAGGACACTCCGACCTTGTCTTCCATGGAGTTTGTGTTCTTTCTGGGGTTCCAAAAGATCAAACTATTGGTTCTGCAGAGCCATTAGCTATTGCTGTTGCCAAGCTGAAAAGAAAATGAAGGGCCAGCAGCAGAACCTGAGGCCCTCCTGACAAGGGCCAACCCCAGAAATTACAAAACTGTTCCTGCACCGAGGCTGGCACAATGCTTGCCAATTGCTGAAGGGCCTCCTGGCACAAGGCCATTGCCCACATGGCTCTGTCAAGGGCATCACAGGTCAGACCAAGCTTCTTTCCTCCCTCAAGATGGTGACCAGCGGCTGACAGGTAGGGAAAAAAGAAACCAGGGGCACCCATACTCCAGGATGGCTGTGTGTGTACTCTGAGACACGCCCAGCAGCTCGTCAGGACAGTCTAGCCTGAGAAGCTATAAGGCTTGGTGATTCCAGTGCAGGTTCTAGGTCAAATGCCAAGGCTCAAATCCACTGTACTTCAGTTTCCTTATCTGTAAAATGGTTATTTTAATATTGACCTCATAGGGTCATATGAAACCACATACATAAAGGGTCTAGAATACAGCCTATAGTAGCCCCCCAATAACTGCAGTAGCAGTGGGTGACTCACACGATGCCTCCAGTTATGAGGGCAGAGTGCTACAATGAGAGTGCTGGGCACAGAGTCAGCAGTTCTGGCCTCGCAGTCTGGTTCCATCAGTGAGTGTTAACCACCATCCTCATTTCCCCAGAGACTACAATGACCTCCTCACCGGCCTGCCCTTTCTCTTCCAATCCAGCCTCCACATGCAGCTAGGGTGAGTTTCCCAAACTTAAGCTGATCTCTCTACATAAGTCACTACACCAGCTTCCCACAGCCAAAATCCTGAACATCACCCATGGGGTCTGACCCGGCCTACCTCTCCTGCCCCACCCTCCTCCCTCCACTAGAAACATATGACCTCGTTCAGCCACCAGCATGCTCTCTGCATGCCCCATGGGGCCTTTGCACACACTGTCCCCTCTGGCCAAAAGGCTCCCTTCCCCCACTCATTCTTCCAATCACAGCTGAACCATCACCTCCTCAGAGAAGCCTCCCCTGCGTACATTCTCAGGGTTCATGCACCTTCCTTGAGAGCAATCGCCACGGCTGCTCATTTAGCTCTTTATATTTGCTTAATTTTCCTCTTCTCTTCTAGACTACAGACGTCTGCTTTTGTTCAGCACTGTATCAAAAGCACCTTATACCTGATGGGACTCGGTAGGTATTTCCTAATGGATGAACGGAATTAAGGTTAGATTTTCCCTGTCCTCATCAGGGAGAGGGGACTTTGGGCCCTCCAGCTGATCCAGGGTAGCTGAAACACCTCCCAGAAGCAGCTAGAGTTCCTTCACGGCGGTTGAGGGAGCCTCCCGGGTGCTGGGTACCTTGAGAGCTGTGGATGAAGGGACTCTATGGAAATGTTGTGATAATAATGATTAATAAAAAGCAGATAAACACCCAGTGTGGCTGGCCAGCCTGGGAAGCCATCCATTAGAGCTGTCATTCATTCGTGGTGGGGGAGGGGACAGTCCAATCAGATCTCCTCAGTTTAAGCAAACCTTCTGTAAATTGTAGGCCATGGGCACTGACATTTGATAAATTATTCTTCATAATCCACCGTTGGCTATCATAAATCTAATCTTTCAGCGTTCCCCATCTTAATAACTCCTATAGCCTCACAGGGTGACATATCTATGTCCCTGCCTGTGACAGAGACCTCTGGGGTAAAAGAGACCAGAGGTCCTGGACAGAATGCAGTATGAAGCCAGAGACCCCCAGAGCCAGGGCCCAGCCCAGGCAGATAACCCCTGGGTGATCCGAATACTGAGGCAATGAGCCAGCCTTGAGCCTCAGAGGCCAAGTGCTTATGCCCCATCACAGTTGAGAGAGGTGGGACCAGGAGATTAGACCCAGGCAAGCCGGGCCCTGCACCACCACTGCAAGCCTGCCCACGTGAGAACTCACCACCTCCCCCTTGAATTTGAACTTGGGTCAATATAAGGGAATGTCAGAATATCTTTGCCCTGCACGGACTGAATGCTCAATCATGGGTAGTTCCTTATACCTCGGTAAGGGCTGGTCCCTTCAAAATGTTTGTATGTAATTCTCAACCCTCTCTTGAGGTTAGAGGAGATATTACTGCCTATATTTTATAGAAGAGAATATATTCGCTACGGGTCATTCATTTATCTATCCAACAAATGTTTACTGAGTGACTAATACATGCAGGGCATGATGCTAATCACTGGGCATTTGAGGAGTGAGTCCAAAGTAGGTACAGCCATCACCCTCCGGAGTTACGGCTAGAACTTAAAAGTCAAGGGAAGGAGATAGAAACTAACCACATAATCACAAATAAAAGTAAAATGGCCAACTCTGACAAGGGCGATGAAGGGAGAGCTGGCACCATAAGAGCACCTCAGGGGCTGAACCTGGTCAGGGAGAGCAGAGAGAGCTTCTCTGAGAAGATGACAAAGAGCGGCGATCTGAAGGCTGAGGAGCCAGTTAACTAGCTGAAGAAAGGAAGGAGAAGCCGGCCAGGTGCGGTGTCTCAACATCTGTAATCCCAGCACTTTGGAAGGCCAAGACAGGACGATCGCTTGAGGTCAGGAGTTCAAAACCAGCCTGGACAACATAATGAGACCCCATCTCTACAAAAAAATAAAAAATTAACCAGGCATGGGGGCACACACCTGTAGTCCCAGCTATTTGGGAGGCTGAGGCGGGAGAATTGTTTGAACCCAGGAGGTAGAGAAGACTTCCAGGCAAAGGGGAACAGCATGTATGAACCATGAATAAGGGGAATGAGAAACAGAGACTGGAGAGAGCCAGAAATACAAAGGCCAGCAACTCCCAAACTAGGAATCCAGACTTAGTTTCCCCGTTTCCCCCTTGGGAAGGGGTCCCCCATCCACAGCTCCTGCCCACTGAGGTGAACGCCCAGCCACAAAGGCTCACATTCATTTCTGATGAGGGCCATGAATTCTAAAACCTGACAGGCTCACCCTTACAAAACCCCAAAGGCCTTTTCCAACAACTCTCAGTTGTTCCTACATCCACAAAGCACAGCATCCTTCACTTAGAGCAGCTCCATTTGCTATCAGGACAGACGTCCTGGGCTTCAGGAAGTAGCAAAATGCCACACAGCAAACGTGCCTAAGCTATGCTGCTTGCCTCAGAGCCAAAAGCAAATGAATACCAAAACCCTTTGTGTTTTTGTTTGTTTTTGAGACAGAGTCTCACCCTGTTGCCCAGACTGGAGTGCAGTGGCACGATCTCAGCTCGCTGCAGCCTCCACCTCCCAGGTTCAAGCGATTCTCTTGCCTCAGCCTCCCAAGTAGCTGGGACTACAGGTGCACACCACCACACCTGGCTAATTTTTATATTTTTAGTAGTGACAGGGCTTCACCATGTTGGCCAGGATGGTCTTGAACTCCTGACGTCAGGTGATCCACCCGCCTCGGCCTCCCAAAGTATTGGGATTACAGGCGTAAGCCACTGCACCCAGCCCCAAAGCTCTTTGTACACGCAAGGATGTTGCACACAGTAAAAAGCTTTCTGGATTCACTTGACATATGATACAAGCAGTGCCCAAGAATTTTACAGGGAGGTAAACCCAGGCTCCATGGATCTACCGGGGAGACAAAGCCCACACTTGGGAGGTGGGGGTTGGCAGTCAACATAACTCTACTGGCTCAGCCCAGCAAGCAGAGCAGAGATTAAGAACACTAGCACCGGGGTCAGCAACCCAACCCTCTCTGCAATGGTAGAGCTATGGTTTACTGGGGCGCATGCCCATTCGTTGACATGTTGCCTATGGCAGCACTTGTGCCACCACTACAGAGGTAACCAGTTGTGACAGAGAGATGGTATGGCCTGCAACAGCTAAAACATTTATTATCTGACCCTGTGGTAGGCAGAAAATGAGTCCCCCAAAGATGTTCACCTTCTGTGGCAAAAGATACTTTACAGGTGCGCCAAAGGCAAGGCTTTTGAGGTGGAAAGATGAACCTGGATTATCCAGGTGGGCCCAATATCAACCCAAGAATCCTTACAAGAGGAAGGTAGGAGGGCCAGAATTAGAGAAAGAGATGACATGACAGATGCAGAGGTGACAGGGTGAAAAAGGCAGAGGGAGACTGGAAGATGGCTATACCACTGGCTGTAAAGACGAAGGAAGGGGCCACAAGCCACGAGAGGCAGGTGGCTTCTAAAAGCTGGAAAAGGCAAGAAAAGGGAGTCTCCCCTAGAGCCTTTAGAAGGAATACAGCCCAGTCAACACCTTAATTTTCAGAATGCTGATCTGCAGGATAAGATAATAAATGTGTGTTGACTGAAACCATGCAATGCATGGTAATTTGTGACAGCGGGCAATAGGAGCCTCATACAGGCCCTTTACAAACTTTACGGACTAGTGATTAGAGCGCTAGTGTCACGCTCTCAGTGGAAGTCGTTTTTAGTCTTTTGCTATACTTTCTAGGGTCGTGGTGGGGCTGGAAAGCTGGGGAATGAGATGAGGGGAACATAGGTCAAGTGTGAACCCCAAGATGTGAGACCAGGAAGGGGAACATCACAGCTTCCTAGTTCTGCCATGCCAGGCGAGGACACCTGAAACCAGTCCCTGTTTCCCTCCCAGGCTTCCTCCTCAATGTCATTCCTTCCCAGCACCAGGGCCAAATGCTCGGCCCTACTCAGATGAAGCGACATCTTCCTCTCTTCCCGAGGAGCCCAATTTCCTCTGCCGCCTCACACGCAGGCAGCAGTCCTTGGTTCACACGCAGCAGTGGGAACAGGCCAGACTCTTATCACTATGAGGACTCCACGGCAGACGTGCAGGAGCAGCTCCAGCTGTTGAAATAACAGCCACGGCCGGGCACGGTGGCTCACGCTTGTAATCCCAGCACTTTGGGAGGCCGAGGCAGGTGGATCACGAGGTCAGGAGATTGAGACCATCCTGGCTAACATGGTGAAACCCCGTCTCCACTAAAAATACAAAAAATTAGCCAGGCGTCTTGGCAGGCGCCTGTAGTCCCACCTACTTGGGAGGCTGAGGCAGGAGAATGGCATAAACCCGGGAGGCGGAGCTTGCGGTGAGCCAAGATCGCGCCACTGCACTCTAGCCTGGGCAACAGAGCGAGACTCCGTCTCAAAAAAAAAAAAAAAAAGAAGTAACAGCCTCTCCATCCACAAACCCAGTGACAGGGAAACACACTCACCCCAGAGCTCTCATTAGATCAGGGTGCTTTTTTTTTTCAGTATCTAGAAACCAGGGACCCTAGGCTGTTTAGCCTCTCAATGCTGAACCCCACGTTGCTCAGTGCCACCTGCCAGCTTTCTGACCACAACTCACTCGCTCCTACCCTGAGGAAAGAGGGGGCAACTATGCAAATTTCAGCATTGTACAAAATTCCTTCCCCAACTGCCAGCAGGATGAACCGCTAACACCCCCCACTGTGCATGCCAGAATCCGGGGAGGTAACTGTGGCGCCTCCACCTCCTCCACGCCTCTCCATGTAACCTATCCTTGAGTCCTGTGGTTTCCATCTGCAAATATGTCAGTCCTCTCCTCTCCACTTCCCTATGTCCAAGCCACCATCCCCTTTTGCCTGGATGACCATAACTGCCCCGTAACTGGTCTTCCAGTGAGTTCTACTCTTGTTCCCCACACCAGCCTTGGACCCCATCAGCACACCCAGCTCAGCTCTCCAGCCTCATCTTTCTGGGTCTCTGCCTGCCCTGCTGCCACCACGCCCCTCCTGTCCCTGTGCAGACGCAGGCTCTTTCCCATCCTGAGGTCTCTGCATTCTTGTTCTCTCTGTCCCATCCACCTGTCCCTTAACCATCCTCTGGTCTCAGCTTCAATACTGCAACCTCCCTGCAGTCACTCAAATGCCAAGAGGAAAAGTCTAGGGCACTTTATCACAGGTGTTATTAAAGCTTTATTTTTCTCCTCACACATTTAACAGCTGCTCTTCCCCTATAAATAGATCATAGTGCCCTGATGGTAGATTGTTCGCCCACATAACCCCTGGGGCCAGCACATAGAAGCGCGATAAATACCTGCAAAGTCAAACAATGAATACACAAATGATTGGTGAAGTCCCAACACGGGGAGGGGACACGCAGAGTCCACATACAGTAGCCCCTGCCTGTGGACACCCAAGCCATCCAGGCCCAGCACCTGCCCCACCCCAGCCTGGGAGACACAGGCCTCCTTAGTCTGGCCTCAAAGTTCAGACCCCACCCTCAGGTGATAACAATAAAGGACATCTTCAGTCCTGCCCCAAAGGCCTTCTCCATGCCTTCCTGTACATTCTCCTCTTGACCACACTAAAGTTCTGCTCACATCTCACCTCCTCCAGAAAGTCCCAACGACCCCTCCTACAACCCGATTTGTGGATTCCAAGAACACCCAAATGCTGTAGCCCAAACCTCAGATAACTTTCTCTCTTCTAGTGCTGACCTCTTTCAAAGTGAAGTCTGTAACTCTTTCTGTACCTGAAATGCAAGCTCCTCAGAGGCATCAGCGTGGTTGTGACGAATCAAGAGGACTCAAGCAAAGCCGCCCATGCAGTTCCTTCCTCCAACCCTCTTGCCCTATTTGTACCACTGTGGAAAGAGTCCTGCACTCTCAGTAAGAGTACGGGGACGGGGGGCAGTCTAGTCCCATAGTCCCACCTCTGCCACCACCCAGCTATGGGACCTCAGCGAAGTCACCTCACTTTGGGTCTTAGTTCCTCACTTGTAAAAGCAGAGTGTTCGAGTACTTGATCCTGGTTAGCCTTTCTAATGCCATGATCCTGTAACTCCCACCTTCCATCCTAATGGTAGCCCAGTGTATTCGTCTGTTCTCACACTGCTAATAAACACATACCTAAGGCTGGGGAATTTATAAAGAAAACAGGTTTAACTGACTTATAGTTCAGTGTGGCTGGGGAGGCCTCAGAAAACTTACAATTGTGGCGGAAGGGGAAGCAAACACTTCCTTCTTCACATGGTGGCAGGAAGAAGAATGAGTGCCCAGTGAAGGGGGAAGATCCTTATAAAACCATCAGATTATGTGAGAACTAACTCACTATCACAAGAACAGGATGGGGGAGCTACAATTCAAGATGAGATTTGCGTGGGGACAGAGCCAAAGCGTATCACCCAGCATCATGCCAGCAAACCTACACACACACACACGTGCACACATTCAAACACAAGTACACATTCCAGTCCAGTTCTCCACCTGGGGTCAGGCTACACTGCCTGGTTACATGCAGGCACACACACGCACACGCACACTCATGCACATGCCAGCAGCTGCCGAGGCTTCCCTTCCAAAGTGGCACAGGTAAAGCCACGGATGAGCTCCCCTTGAACAGGGCCTCCCATGGCATAAATCACCAAGGAGGCCTGGCCTGGGAAATGGGCTTGTTTCTGAAGCTCCATGAATAAAGAAGCAGGCACAGCTGGCCTATTCATAATCAGCATAAAAAATTGATTAGCCCTTTCCAGATTAAACATTATTGTTTTAACAGTGAACATAAATCAGCTAGACGTGGAGAGCTCGGCTCCCTCTGCTGCCAAGTGGCAGCAGCAGGTAGAAAGCCGTGGGGAGGGGGTGAGGGGTAAGAGACTACTTATTGGTTACAGTGTATACTGCTCAGGCGACGGGTGCACTAAATCTCAGGATCGCCACTAAAGAACTTACCCATGTAACCAAAAACCACCTGTACCCTAAAAACTATTAAACATTAAAACTTTTTTAAAAGCAGTGGGGAGGCCGGGCATAGTGGCTCACTCCTGTAATCCCAGCACTTTGGGAGGTCAAGGCCAGGAGGTCACCTGAGGTCAGGAGTTCGAGACCAGCCTGGCCAACAGGATAAAACCCCGTCTCTACTAAAAATACAAAAAATTAGCTGGACATGGTGGTGGACGCCTGTAATCCCAGCTACTCAGGAGGCTGAGGCAGGAGAATCACTTGAACCCGGGAGGCAGGGGTTATAGTGAGCCAAGATCGCGCCACTGCACTGTAGCCTGGGCAACAAGAGCGAAACTCCATCTCAAAAAAAAACAAAAGAGAGTGGGGAAAGGGGATCTGGGGGCAGCAGTAGGAGAAGACCTGGCTCCAAGGAGGCAGGCAGGAGAGCAAGAGGGCACCCCTACTCTCCCCCAAGGCCAGCCCCCCACCGGAGAGCACAGAGGGGTAGCACCTTTCCCAGGGGTAAGACAGAGAAGAGCCTAACACCCCACTTCCCCCTTCTTCAAGGACCTCCTCGGCCACCTTATGATTGGCTTTTAAGGAACACAGGTCAGAGGCCAGCCCAGAGCAGAAGGCAAGATGTGGGGTCAGAGGAAAGGTGCCGGCCCCGCCTAACCTCGCAGGCAGGTCTCCCGGGTCACTTGCCTCCTAGAAGCAGCCTGTGTAACTGAAGTGTGTGTCTCTGGAGTCCGGTGACACTCAAGTTCAGTTGCTGGCTCAGCCATCGTCCTGCTGTGTGACCCTGAGGAAGTTACTTAACGTCTCGGAGTCTCAGCGTCTATGTCTGGAAGTGATGGGAAAGGGATGCCAATCTCTCAGAGCTGTTGTGAGGACTAGATGACACCATGTGTTTGAAAACATCTAATTCATGCCCAGGGCAGAGGAAATGCTAAATATTCAGTTCCTTGACCTGTGAGGGTTCCTCATCTGCCTGCCCTGCCTCCCGCTTAGGAATGCTGACAGAAGGCGTAAGCTGCTAGGATGAGAAACCTTTGTGAAAAGCACAGGACCCTTTGTAAAGAGCCACGGAGTGCTGGGGTTAGAAGCCTGGGTTCTGAAGCCAGACCTGACTCTGCTCACATTCTCTGAGTGACTCAGGCACGGGACCTAACATCTCTGGCCTCAGTTTGCACCTCTGTGAAACAGGAATAATAAAAACAGTACTTACTCTCACAGAGCAGTTGTGAGGCTTGTAGGAGATGATGCTGGCCTAGCCCTGACAGTGCTCCACCTGCTCCCCTCAGACCTCCCCTCCAGCTCCTGCATGACCCCCAGGATTTGCATCTGTGCCAGAGACTCCCTGGGACTTCCAAGTCTCAGGAAGTATCAGCCCCCAGGAGCAGCTGTCAGTTAAAGAAGTTAGGGCCGGGCACTTTGGGAGGTCAAGATGGGCAGATCACCTGAGGCCAGGAGGTTGAGACCAGCCTGGCCAACATGGGGAAACCCTGTCTCTACTAAAAACACAAAAATTAGCCTGGCTTGGTGGCACATGCCTGTAATTCCAGCTACTTGGGAGGCTGAGGCGGGACAATCGCTTGAACCCGGGAGGCGAGGGTTGCAGTGAGCAGAGATCATGCCCCTGCACTCTAGGCTGGGCAATAGAGTGAGACTCTGTCTCAAACAAAAAAAAAAAAGAAGTTAGAAAGCCGTTGTATGAGTGAATATCTTACCTTGGCCCTTGGGTGGGATGGGTGAATGGAACGTATTTGACAGCGTTTCCAAGTCTGCCCACAGGACTGACCTGATTTTGCCCACAGTAGCCACTGGTTTAAGAGCAGAGAGTTACCAGCTGCCTCCTCCTTCCTGAACCATGTGCCCACTTCCCTACTGGCAGCATCTGAGCATCCCACAAAATCACTTTTACTCAAATTATTGTTTGTTTTTAGGAAAGCACAAACTAAGACAAGCACGTATCCCTCACTCATTTGGCCATGTTGGCCAGTATGTTCATTGTACATCTGGGCAGGCCTGAGGCTCCTCCAACAAGCCATCCCTTCTCCTGGGGCTATCACCAGGAAGAACAGGCCTCTGGGTCACGAGGAGACAGGGAGAGACATCAGAAGCCACTGCAATCACATCCACTCTGCCCATACCAACAGCCCCAACCTTGAGCAGCCTGCAGGGAGACCCATTCCCCATCTCCCTGGGGAAGAGAAGGAAGCCCATGAGTTCCAGTCAGGGAGGAAATGAGGGCTCTGTGACCCCTGTGGCAGTCCCATAAGGCATGGGGCCAACTGCCAAGGCAGGTCCTTCAAGAGCCGTGACCATGGCGTTTGTCCTCCAGGCTACGGCCTCCTGACTCACTGCCCAGCCTGGGACGCTCATGCTCTGAGCTCCAGGGAGATGTTAAGGGGAGAAAAATGGCACCTGCCCTAGCTTAGGGAGACAGCTAAAGAGGCTCCATAGGGAGAGCTCACCTTTGCCAGATATGGATGATGGAAAGAGCCTCCTCAAAGGGCCCCTCCTTGGGAGCCGTCCATCCATCCTACACCATTAGCTCACTTTGCCTAAAATGTCTCTTTATCAGTCTTGGGCACACACAAGAACACACATACACTATTAGCCGATTTGACTTTACTTCTAAGACCTGGGGCCTCAGAAGACACCCTAAAACTTGCCACAGCAAGACCCAATGCCTATGGCTCTCTTTAATGTCCCCCAGAAACCAACCCTTCTGCAGGGCTAGGAGCTGCATAGCAGGAAGAGTGGAGGTGTCATCATCAGAGCTCAAATCCTGGTTCTGCTTCTTACTAGCTATGTGAACATGGCTGTTACCCTCTCAGGGCCTCTGCCTCCTCAAATGGAAAACCAGAATGGTAATCTACCAGCCTTGCAGTTATTGTAAAGGTTACAAAACAGTATCTGTAACACATCCAGCCAATGTACACTACATAACAAGTACCAAATAAACACAGCCATATGTTATTATCCACCAACACTAATACCTACCACCTTGTCTGCCTTTACCCATCTGTGTTGGTCTGTTCTCACCTTGCTATAAAGAAATACCTGAGGCTGGGTAATTTATAAAGAAAAGTGGGGTGGGGTGGAGCAGACGCTATTTAAGCCAGTACAACATCTGACTTAGGCTAAGTCAATCGGAGTCCTGCAATTGGGGAGCAGGGTCAGGCCCTCTTAGGTGTGAAGCTGAGGAGACGTGAGGGTAAAAGCTGCCAATGGTAGCTGGTCATGGAGGGAAGCAGCTGACGCACAGAGAGAAGTTGCCGGGAGAGATACAAGAGTCCCAGAGGAGCACCCCAAGGCCCAACTCTAACCCAACCCTATCTACAATGCAACACATCTCCTTTTTTGCCTTGGCTCATTCAAGTCGGAGTTAAGATTCTTACAACTACAGAAGACCTAATGCACCCATCTGCTGTGGGCTGAACCGTGCCCCCCAAATATTCATATGTGGAAGTCCTAACCCCAGCCTAGAATGTGACCTTATTTGGAAATGAGGTCATTGCAGATATATTCATAATTAGTTAAGATGAGGTCACACTGGAGTAGCACAATCATAATCCAATATGACTGTGTCCCTATAAAAAGGGGAAATTTGGACACAGAGCCAGACACCCACATGAAGAGGATACCATGTGAAGATGAAGGCAGAGATCGGGGAGATGCATCCCCAAACCAAGGAACACCAGAGATTGCCAGCAAACCCCCAGAAGCTGGAGCCAAGGCTTGGAACAGATTCTCCCTCACGGCCTCAGAAGGAACCCACCCTGCTGATACCTTCATCTCAGACCTCTGGCTTCCAGAACTGTGGGACAATACATTTGTTGTTTAAGCCACAGGTTTGGGGCTAGCCCTAGAAAACAATACGCCATCTGACCAAAGCTCCCTGCCACTCCAGGCCAGCTTGTCGGCTCTCTGGGCATTGAATTACCTGTGGTCATCACTCACCACCAACTGCCAACCCTGTGTGCCCTCAGAATTCCCCTCCTCAAATCTTACTCATCCTTCAAGGACCAGTTCAAAGCCCAAACCCCCACCACCAGGAACCCATCTCTGAACTTCCCCTGAACTTCCCATCCATCAGCCCCACAGCTGAGGGCTTAATTGTTCTCTAATTACTCCCTCTGTGCTCGGTTCTGCCTGCTTGGCTGTGGAGGGAGGGGCACGGCGTTAACATTCTGTATATCCCCCGCTGCAGTGGCACATGGGTAAGAGAAGAGCAGTTGCTCCACAAATCTGTATTCTCTAGGTGAGCAAACCAACAAGTGGTGGGCCCCAACCTTCCCGGGGTTAGTGAACGGGGCCACCGTGGGCTGAGGCCTTTTATCTACAGGAAGTGGGTAGGGAACAGTCCAGACACACCAGCCGATCAGAGGGCTTGGGCACGACCCTGCACACTAGATCCCAAAAGAGGGGAGGCACCCCACGTGCAGCCTGTGGACCGAGCGTGAACCGGTGAACACATTAGTATAATCACCCCAAACCACTGGCAAGACAAAAGACTGGCAGAAGGACCAAAAGAACTATAGGATCCTGAACTGAGGAAAAATACGGCTTCCTCAAAGTCCACAGGAAATCACAAGGTCCCAAGGCCGATGAAAGCTGCGGAGGCCCGCTGGGTGGCTCTGACAGCAAGGCCAGCCCGATTGCTCCACTGAGTGCTGCCCTCTCTTCTGGGCACTGAGCTTCCATCTGAAACAGAATAGTCCAGGAGAAAGAGCACAGGATCAGGAACCAGGAGACCTGGGTTCTAGTCCTATTTCTACCACCAACCAGTTGTGTCATTGAGCAAGTGACTGCCCCTCTCTGAGCCTCAGTTTCCTCACCCGTGAAATGTGGGGGTCGCATTAAATGATTTATAAGCCCTCACGACCCGTGAGTGATTCTCCCAGATGACTTTTGTCCAAAGCACTTGCCACTGAACAGAAGGTGAACAGAGTCAGTATTTGTTAAACCTCAGGAAGATCGAGGCACCAGGCAAGGTGCTGGATACAAGATGAGGGTGCCGGTCTTACTGCCAAATTTCATCCTCACAATGACTCTACACATGATAAGCACAGCTGACAGTGAACTGGCATATACCATTCACCAGGCGGTGCACTGTGGCTGGGATATAGCATCCTATCCTCACCGCAGCCCTGTTCATGGGAAGGCTCTCTTATCATCCCTGTTTACACATGAGGAAACCAAATCTCAGCAAAATCACAAAATTTACCCAGAATGACATAGAACATGGTGACACCAGGATTCAAGGTGCAGGACACAGGCTGGGAGCAGGGCAAAGACAGGGGACAGGCCTGCAGGAGGGCAGTGGTCACAGGGAGGAGGCCGGGCCAGATGGGCCATCAGCAGGAAGCGCAAGCCAGGGCCACCTCAACCATTGCCTTGCCTCTCCCGCAGTGACTAACGGCAGGCCATCCGTCCGCGCTGACAGCAACGCTTCCTGCCATCCATCTCCCACTAGTTAAATTGCAATTTTATGGCCAAAATCTCTCTCTCATAATTGATAAAAATCTTCTTTTGATGTCAGCATTATTGGGGGGGAAATGGGTTTTTTTCTTCTTCATTATGTTTTTAATACAAATGTATTTTTTATTGAGAGCTGCTGGGAAGGCAGGATGAGGCCCAGCCGGGAGGAGGTGATCGCACTCCCTGGCCCCCAGTTCTCCTACACGTGGCTTCACAGCCACCAGATCCTTCTGTTCCATTCCCAGAATACTCATCTGGTACCCTTCTCAGGGACAGTCTAGGGAGACAAACCAGATGCCTGAACAAACAAAGGTGGTGCTCAGGACCAGGAGAAGCAAGTCTACAGATCGCCGAAGGCTTCCAGGAGGGCTTCCAGGTAGCTTTGGGCCTGTGATGCAGCCTGGGCTGGTAGAGGGTGAGCTGACCTCATCTGGACCCTGCCAGCATGGGAGAACGGCACTCCAAGGGGCACAGCCAGGGCACTCCAGGGGACAAGGACCCCAGGGGCTAGTACAGTACCTGGCACAGAGGAGGTGCTCAGTAAATGCACATGAGTAAACAAGAGGAGGATGGGGAGAAGTTGGATCAGCGCTGGAAAGAAGGCAGCAAAGAATATGAGAGCCTGGAGGCATCTCTCCCCTGTGGGGGCTGCAGGCACAGGTGGAGTCTGTCCCCAGGGTAGCAGGGGCTCTCCTACCCCCCTTCTGCTCTAACCACTTCCCTACTCCCAGTCCAGCCCAGGGCATGCTCAGCCCTGGATACAGTCCATACCTGGCCCCACCAGGACACTGTAAGGGAAGCCAAATCTGGCTGCCACCTTACAAGTGAAGAGGGCTAGGCGAGTGGGTCCTAAATACAGCATAGCCACCAACTCCATGACTAAGGGCACCTGTGACTCCTCGTTGGCAAACTGGCCAGACTTCCACCTCCGCTCACCCCTCATCCACGGAATTAGCCCTGCCTGGAGACCAAGAGCACATACGTCAGAGTCCCTAATCCAGAGGAAAGCTGCCAAAGAGCCTTGGGAAACTGCAGCAATTAACGCTAACCAGCTGAGCTGCCCCCCAGGTAACCCCCCAAAGTGGAAGACAGAGCCCTAGAAACCCAGGCTGCTCCTTAGGGAGCCTGTGGGGATTTCCAAAAATAGCAGGGAAGGGGCTGGCCAGGTAGAGTGCTGGGTACTGATCAGGAAGAGGAAGAGAAAGGAGGATTATTCTAGCAAAACAGTACAGTCATGTGCCGCATGACCAACATTTTGGTCAACAATGGACCACATATGCAAAAGCAGTCCATTATATTAATAACACCATATTTTTACTGTACCTTTTCTATGTTTAGATAGATAAATACTCACCATTGTGTTACAATTGCCTAGATTCAAGCCTCCCCTCAGTCTCACATTCTGAAAAGAACAGGCTACACCATATACCCCAAGTATATCGTAGGCTATCCCATCTAGGTTTGTGTAAGTATGATGTTCACACAGCAACAAAATCGCCTAATTATGCATTTCTCAGAACATATCACCATCATTAAGCAACATATGACTGAATAGGGGACAGAGAGTTGTACCAGTTATCAGAAGCCCAGGTAAAGATGGAACTCTGCCATTTACGAGTCTCTCAAAACCTCAGTTCCTGTTCATATAAAGCACACAGCAGAATACACAGGAATAATAATTTTTTTTTTTTTTTTTAAGGCAGAGTCTCGCTCTGTGTCCCAGGCTGGAGTGCAGTGGCGCGATCTCGGCTCACTGCAAGCTCCGCCTCCCGGGTTCACGCCATTCTCCTGCCTCAGCCTCCCAAGTAGCTGGGACTACAGGCGCCCACCACCACACCCAGCTAATTTTTTGTATTTTTAGTAGAGACGGGGTTTCACCATGTTAGCCAGGATGGTCTCAATCTCCTGACCTCGTGATCCGCCTGCCTCAGCCTCCCAAAGTCCTGGGATTACAGGCGTGAGCCACCACGCCCGGCCACAGAGATAATTATTAATGTTTACTGACCCTTGCCCTGCAGCAAGCTTGCTCTAGGTGCTCCACAATCTTTAACTCCATCCATCCCCACATCAAGCCTAGGTGGCAGGTAGTGTTATGATTCCAATTTTAGGGATCAGGAAATGGAGGGATAGGACAGAGAGGGTAAGTAACATGCCCAAGGCCACAAAGCCAATATACCAACAGGCAGTTTGGCTCTTGCCTACCGCCAAGGCTCGCTATGAAGCTCCAGGCCGTGTGAAAGCAGACTGAGGGCACACATGTGCAATCCTGGCAGAGGGCCACGTGGGGAATTATGACGGTTAATTTTATACGTCAACCTGGCGGGGCCACGGCACCCAGATATTGGGCCAAGCATTACTCTGGATGTTTCTGTGAGGGGTTTTGTTTTTGTTTTTGTTTTGATACAGGGTGTCACTCTGTCACCTGGGAGGCTGGAGTGCAGTGGAATGATCTTGCCTCACTGCAACCTCCACCTCCCGGGTTCAAGGGATTCTCCTGCCTCACCCTCCTGAGTAGCTGGGATTACAGGTGTGCACGACCACACTTGGCTAAATTTTGTATTTTTTTTTAGTAGAGATGGAGGTTTCACCATGTTGCCCAGGCTGGTCTCGAACTCCTGACGTCGGGTGATCTGCCTGCCTCAGCCTCCCAAAGTCCTGGGATTACAGGCATAAGCCATCGCACTCAGCTGTGTGAGGGTACTTTTAAGTGACATTTACAGTTTGTTTTATTAATTCAATTTTTTAAAAAACTTTTTTAACAGAGATGGGGTCTCACTATATTGCCCAGGTTTGTCTCGAACTCCTGGGCTCAAGCAATCCTCCCATCTCAGCCTCCCAAAGTGCTGGGATTACAGGCATGAGCCGCTGTGCCCAGCCAAGATTTACAGTTATATTAGTGGACTGTGAATAAAACAGATTACTCTCCATAGCACGGGTGGGCCTCATGCAGTCAGATAAGGGGCTGAATAGAACAAAGACTGACCTTCCCCAAGCAACAAGGAATTCTGCCAGCAGGTAACCTTCAAACAGCCTTCAGACTTGAACTGCACCATCGGCTCTTCTCTCCAGCCTGCTGCGTCACTCTGCAGATTTTGGACTTCCCAGCCTCTATAACCCACATCGGCCAATTCCTTAACATCAGTTGGTCTCTTTTTTTCTCTCTCTCTCTCTCCATACACACACACAAGTAAACATGCATGCACAAACACACACACACACACACACACACACACACACATATTCATATCCTATTGGTTCTGTTTCTCTAGAGAGCCCTGACTTACACAGGAATGAAATCCAGCCCAGCCCTGGCCAACCTGCCATAGACTGGAGGAAGGGATGCAAAAAGAGAGCGCCTTTCCCCCACTCCCATCAAGTTCTCCACAGGACAGCAGAGGTGCTGTGTGCCCCTCACCGAGGCAGGCCTTCTCCTGCCTTGTCTTTCCACTTCTGCCTTGTTCGTGCTGGTCCTTGCACCTACAGTGCCTTCTCTCTGCCCCACCACCGAGCAGGATAAACCGTTGATATTCTTGGAGGAAAGGCTTCTTTATCTCTTTTCTGAACATTTGCTTAAACCTTGAGCAAACAAGACAAGCCGCCCTCCCACTGCACCCACAGGCTCTTACAAAACAACTGGATATGAATTATTCTACCTGTTGCACAACGGTACCCCTGCACCTTCTCTCTCCTTCATTCTCATTGAAACTCCAGTCAGATGGTACATCAAGAACACAGAGCACCAGCAACATACACTTGTCCCTAGATACTATGGGGAGCTGTAAAATAAGGTCCCCTGGGAGGAAAGATCAGGGGGTGAAAAACTGATAAAAACTAATTTCAAAGTACAAAAGCCAAACCACACCACCCAGACACCAATATAAGCATTGCCCCTAACAGAGGTATTTCTGTGCTCCATGCCAGCAGCTGGCCTCATTTCCTTCAGTTTCTCATGGGATTTCAGAGGTGGAAAGAACTTTATCTGATACAACTATATTCTAGGACATAACTGGATCTTTTTTTTTTTTTTTTTTTTTTTTTTTGAGACAGAGTCTCACTCTCTTGCCCAGGCTGGAGTCCAGTAGGCTGATCTCAGCTCACTGCAACCTCCGCCTCCCGGGTTCAAGTGATTCTCCTGTCTCAGCCTTCCAAGTAGCTTGGATGACAGGCGCCCGCCACCACACTCAGCTAATTTTTCTATTTTTAGTAGAGACAGGGTTTCACCATGTTGGTCAGGCTGGTCTCGAACGCCTGACCTCAAGTGATCCACCTGCCTCAGCCTCCCAGTGGGATTATAGGCATGAGACACCATGCACGGCTTGGACCATTTCTTGAAATAGGCTGTAACAAGATCTGACTTGTCTGTATGTCATGGGGGCAGGTATAGATGTGTGTGTGTGTACATGACCAAAGATAACAGCACGGTGCGGTTCACAATTCTACAGATCATCCCTTAATTCCCACGATAACTCTATCCCCAAGCTTCCCACCCACCTCAGACCTCCCCATCTATATCTTCCTGCCCTTTTCAAAGATGACCTCATCTCCCACATTACTAAAAATTCAAGCTATTAGGCAAATTCTTTCAATCACCCAACCACAGGCCCCACCCCACTCCGTATATCTCAGTTTCTTCATCCTTCTTTTGATCAGTCCCTCCCCAAGTCCTTCTCTCCCTCAGGCTCACATTCTGAAAAGAACATTCTAGGCCCTTCATAATGTAGCCTCAGCCCCAAACCTACAATCTCTGCTCCAGTATTCACCGGCTGAATGCCTCATTGTAATCAACAAGACTTCACTGTTCACCTCCGTGCTTTATGCTTTCCTGTCCCTGCACCTCTGCTGAGCCCAGCTTATTAATCAGTAATCACTTCCTCCAACATCCACGTCCTCCAATTCCATCCATCTCTAAGGGGCTGGGTCAGAGGCCACCTGCTTCAGAAAGCCTCCATCTGCCCAAGGCAACCTCTCTCTCCTCAGCAAGCTCCTTGAGCACTATGTGGCCATGTATTACCATGATGAGTGAACCTCCCAGGACCCTGGACTGTGAGGACTGGAACGAGGTCTTACCCATCCCTGGCTACACCCAAGTGTCCATCACTGTCCTTTTTCACTAAATACCAACTGCGTAGACCAGCAGGAGAGAGAAGGAATGAAGGAAACGGTGCTGAGGCACAGAATCACTAGCCATTAGAGACTGTGGAGCATCAGAGAACTCCTAACCCCAATGCCACGTCCTCCAACATGGAGCCAAGGGCTCAGGCACCCAGCGTGGTCAACAGCCTCGTGGCTGAGGCCTATGCATACCCATTCAGGGTGTAGAGATGTCAGTCTGGATTCCTTCAACAGCATGAACCATGTCCAAGAGTGGAAACAGCCCCAGTCTCGTCCACCTGGTCAGGGATCCCTCAAAAGGGAAGGGCCAGGTCTTCACAACCATCCCTGACTTGCAAGCTCAGGCGCCATCTGCTGGCCAAGGTCAGCACTGCATCTGGACCCACAGCCCCAAGGGCAGTCAAGGGGACCAAGGCTGGGAACACCCCTGACCCAGTCCAGAGCCTGGTCACTTTTGAGGAGACAGAAACGACCCCACTTCCCAGAGGCTGGGCTCCTGTTTGCCTCCTGGAACCTGTCTTTCAGGATATAAGCCTAACATCCAAAGAAAGGAAAAAAGTAAGTTTCTTTCTGGTAATACTAGCTGAGAAACTTCCAAGATACACACATAGACACACACAACTGCTTTTTTTTCCTGCCAAATAGAAGCTGTTATGTAGAGGACAAATCACCAGCCTGGGAATTAGAGGACGTGAGGTCTTATCCTGCTGCTTGTCATGGGCCCTCCCTTAGCAATGTGGCCCCCAGCACACTCCCTGCCTGAGCCAATGCTATGCAAGGATGGTGCCCCTTCAAGTGCCCTCACCTCGGCACTGATGGTGCCAGCTGATGTGCAGAAATTCTGACTGATCCAGAAATGAATATGAACCGTGGGGTCCAGAAGTACTGCACCCTCAATCTTACCCCCACACCCATGCTGGCAACACCCCACAGGGCCGGGCCCCACCTGCCTGTGACAGGGACGGGTCTGAGGACATAGTGACCTCTAACACTGCTGTTGGCCATCCAAGTGTCTCTCTCACCGCGCCTCCACTCTCTACAGTCTGAGCTTTAGGAGCACTTACGGAATCTCTGAGTCCAAGGTAACCTCAAGCCTATCTGAGGACCGGGACCTAGGAAGGTGGTGAGGCAAGACTGACAGCCTCTTTTAAGCCAGGGATGAAACAGAGCTTTCTACAGGTCTTGGGCTGCCATGGAGCTGAGGATGAGTGGGGCCCACTCAAGCATCCTGGGGGCGAGACTGCTCCCCGAGAAGTGTCATGGGAGGGGCTGGAGGAGGCTGGAAATGCCAAGTGAGTGACATTCCCCCGCCCTCACACCCCCACACGCACCCACCCTTCTTCCCACATGGCCCCGCTCCCCTCCCTCCACCCACACACTGGGAAAGTGTGTCACCAAGGAACAAATGCCATCTTCCCAGGGGGAGGAGGAGGACGATGGCAGGGAAGACGGAGTGTGTGCCTGTGGGGCCCTGGTAAGAACCCAGAGGGCTCTGAAGAAGCTCCCCAGCTATGAGGGATGCCCCTCAGAACCATGACATGGACAGTGGCCCATTTTCTCAGGGAGCTAAAGAAGCATTGTGGGGCAGGAGCCACATGGCCACTGTGCGCAGGGCTAATCGGCAGGGGGTGGAGGGGATTGGAGAAGGGGCCCTGAAGAGCAGGCGACGTCCTCCAACCCCAAACATTCTTTAGCCAGCTGGGTGGACCACCATGACTGCTGACACTCCAAACTGCCCTCACTCCACCCTGGCTTGGGGACAGCCACTGACATGCCCTTGTCCCACCTCCCTCCCCAGCTCGCCAGACAAGTCAGCCTCCAAGGGTTAACCTGCTGCCTTCTGCTCCTTTTTTCCACCCCCAGAGAGCTGCCGCACGCCAGCAATGATGCACTTCACACTGGTATTACCGTGATTTATTTAGTTTTAATTTTGGGGTGAATCTCGTGCTGTTAGAAGCTGGGGGCCAAGAGTCTTGTTAAGAGGCAAAGCCATACGTGGGCCGGCACTGTGCCAATTCAGTCCCCTCTGCCTAGGGTCCTTCTCTCCTGACCCTGCTCCTCCCAGCTTGCAGCCTGCTCCCTGAAGCCAGCCACAGATCGGGTTTACCTTTCACTCACTGTCCCTCCCTTTGGAGGAAATGTTCCTCAGTGGCAGAGGAGTCAGAGACGTTTCTATGCTCACCCGCTGTGTGATCCAAGCCCCGCATCAGGCCAGGATATCACTGAGAAGCGGGACACCTTTGGATGGATGCTGCGTAGCTGGGGCCGGCTCCACATTAAGGGACCAATGGTCAGGGCCAGCTCCCTGTAAAAAGGGAACCACTGGTCTTTATCAAACCTCTGCCCCACTCTCCCGGCCCTGCGCCAAGTAGCCTAAGGACACTATTTCTAGTTCATCCATTGGCTCTTTAAGCAGCCCCAGGGCACCTGCTAGGTATTGTTTTGGAGCCGTAAATAGAGTAAAAGGACTGTCTTGGTCTTCATCCTCAAAGACTATGACTTGCAGGGAAACCCTTAGACACAACTAATCAATCCACAAGTTGCACAAGTGCAGGGAGCAAAGTTCTGCAGAGCCCAAAGGAGGGATAAGATCGGTCAAGGAAGGGTCACACAAGACTTCCTAGAAGAGCTTGGGTTTGGACGGGAAACCCAGCACCTAGCACCCTGCCTGGGATTTGCTAGCTGAGTAGACAGATAGGCAGATGGCCTGAAGTCACTTGACAAGTAGAGAAAGAAGCAAAGACACCAGGCAGATGGTAGACCATGGCACAAGCACTGAGGACTAAGAGAACACAGTGAGCTTGAGACAGGTAGCACAATGGGACCAGAGCATGGGGAAATAACCATAATAGTATAGAACACCATTACTATACAAATAATAGCTAATATTTGTTGAGCACTTGCTCTACATCAGGTACTACACTAAGCACCTTCTATTCATTATCCCATCTAATCCACACAGCAACCTTATGTGGTGGGCTACAGATAAGGAAAGTGAGGTGCCAAGATCAATCATGTGTGCAAAGTCCAAGCTCTTGGCTCTAGAGTCTAAACCACAGTGTCACTCTGCCCCACCAACTTATAGACAGGTAGGTGGAAACCAGATGGGATGGGCTTGAAAGCCCTGCTGAGGATAAAGCTTCAATAAGGCATTAAACCTTCAGTAAGTGACAGATATTATTAGGTTGAACCATATGAATCATATATAGGTTTCAGGTCAGTAACAGTCTCATAGGAACTATTTCATATGGTTGAACTGGTATGTTTCACTGAGGGCCACTGAGATTCCTTCTAACCTCTTTGATTTCAGCACTGAGAGTGGCTGTGACATTTGGTTTTGTGTCACTGGTGGATCCCCAGCACCCTGGCCGAGACTGCAAGAATTCAGCTGGGGCCTTTTCTGAAGCATCCCAACCCAGGCCCATCCCCGCTGCAAAGGTGGGTACCTCCTTGCCCAGATCCTCTCGGATGACCTGGCGGATCTCTTGCATGCTGCTCTGTGGAGCCTGGCTGTGCAGGACCTTCAGCGTGCTGGTGTACTCCTCTGGCAACAGGTAGTCCAGTGCCCCCAGGTGCTGGCCAACCTTGATGAAGGTGCCCCGGTTGGCACAGCAGAGCTCACAGAGACGCCTGGCAGAGCGAAGGTGCACCTGCAGGAAGACAGGCCAGGGCCAGAGAGGTGTGAGTACAGACTGTTCCCTAGACCTTGTTCCCTTCACCTTCCTGCTCTGCTTGAAAACCCTCATTACCCCACAATGTCCAGGGAAGGTGCATGCACACACGCGCGCACACACACACACACACACACACCTTCTCCCTTGGTGTCCAGCTTCCTGGTACGTAGGGCAGTCAACTCCAACCTCATACAGAGGCCGCCCTTCATACATGGCCCAGTGCTTCCTACCTCCTCCTCTTCATCAAAACTTACCTAGTCTGGGTCCCCCTCCCTAGAAATAAGCATTCAAGGCTTTTAACCAAGTCTAACCTACTAATGATTCATTCAAGGGACACGGAGTTAAAGTATTTGCCACCCACCCCTCAGACATACCAATTATGCTTTGTTTGTTTGGATTGCCACGTTTTATAAAACATGGTCATAGGTATTGTATCTTTTAATCTTCACAGCACCTCAGGGAAGCAAGTTTTGCTATCTTTAAAGAAGACAAATTAGGTTGTTTTGTTTCTAAAGAAATTGCTAGGCCGGGTGCAGTGGCTCATGCCTGTAATCCCAACACTTTGGGAGGCTGAGGCAGGTGGATCATGAGGTCAGGAGTTCAAGACCAGCCAGGCCAAGATGGTGAAACCTCATCCCTACTAAAAATACAAAAAAGTTATCCGGGCATGATGGCAGGCACCTGTAATCCTAGCTACTTGGGAGGCTGAGGCAGAGAATTGCTTGAACCCAGGAGGTGGAGGTTGCGGTGAGCTGAGATCATACCACTGCACTCTAGCCTGGGCAACAGAGTGAGACTCCGTCTCGGAAAAAAAAAAAAAAAGAAAGAAATCGCTAATAAATATCAAAGGAAGGTCTAGAAACTACTCCAAAATCTACGGTTCTTTGGTGCAGCAAACTTTAGCAGAGGTCTCTCATTAACTAGAGAAGTCACTGTAGTGAGGGGTATGAGGCAGGGCAGGTTGTCTAGGACAGAGAGCAGCCTTAATTCACATCTGGGTGCTCACCGGTCCTTCCAGAGTTGGAAGGTGGCCCCATCTGCCCCCAGGCTGCATATCCACAGTCATCCCTGCAGCCCAACTGAGGGCCTTGGTACTATAAGAGTCCTACCTTCTAAGAGCTAAGCCTCTGAGGCAGGATGAGGCCATGGGCACATGCAGAAGACAAGGGACCCCAGTACCCTGTGGGGACCTGGCATCTGCCTTCTCCCAACTCAGTCAACCAAGAGAGTGAACCACGAGGATGGACTTACACTTTTCAGTGCCACGTAGGATGCTGATGTAATTAACACATATTGGGGGCCATAAAATCATCTGAGGAGTTAAATAACAGTTGACAACAAAGGTGGAAGAAGTGTTCAAAGATCCTATATAATTAGTTGCCAAGTGAATCACACAGGAAATTTAGAAATTAAGAGGAGTTTTTTTGTTTTTGTTTTTGTTTTAGCTCCCACATATAAGAGAGAACATGTGATATTGGAGGTAGAGTGGAAAAACAGATAACAAACTAGGAAATATGGGTGGTGGGAAGGGCGAGGATGAAGAGAAGTGAATTAAAGGGTACAAACATAAAGTAAACTTGAAGGGATAAATTCAATGTTTGAGAGCAGAGGAGAATGACTATATTTAGAAAACTGTATTATACTCAGGTGATAGCTACCCTAAATACCCTGACTTAATCACCACACATTATAAATGTGTAAGAATTTCCCACGTACTCCATAAATTTGCACAATTTTTTTTTGAGAAAGGGTCTCGCTGTGTCTCCCAGAGTGGAGTGCAGTGGCATAATCATGGCTCACAGTAGTCCCCATCTCCCAGGCTCAAGCGATCCACCCACCTCGGCCTCCCAAAGTGCTGGGATTACCGTCATGAGCCACCACGCCCAGACTGCTGCTGCTCAGAAGAGACGGCTGCAGCCCTGAACACCCTCAACCCAGCAGCCAAAGGGCCCATCCGCCCACCTCCTGCCACAGCAGAGGGGATGCCTCACACTCCAGGCACTACCAGGCCATCCTTAGGCCCGCAGGCACCTGTCCACTTCGAGCTTTGTGAGACATTTTTTATTTTTATTTATTTTTTTTTTTTTTGAGACACCTAGGCTGCAGTGCAGTAGTGCAGTCTCAGCTCATTGCAACCTCTGTCTCCCAGATACAAGCGATTCTCCTGCCTCAGCCTCCTAACTAATTTTAGCCACGCACCACCACGCCCAGCCAATTTTTGTATTTTTAGCAGAGATAAGGTTTCACTATGTTGGCCAGGCTGGTCTTGAACTCCTGACCTCAAGTAATCTGCCCACCTTGCCCTCCCAAAGCGCTAGGATTATGTAATGAGTTTTAATCTGCCTCATATTAGTGAAAAGCATTGTCACAGCCAGCTTGGTTTGGGGTATGGGAGGGAGGCAATGAATAGCTAATAAAATCAACTCAGTGTTGATTAGTTATTGATTAGGCAAGATGGAGTCAAAGCAATCCCTTTACCCACATCTAAAGCCCCAAGAGCAGGGGCCCTAGTCCCCAAGCTAGGCAGAAAGCTATCAATGTCAGACTGAATCCATGGGGCTCCCCATGAGAACTGGGCAATATCTCCAATGGGGCTTAGGGTCGTGTAAGTGACAGAGAGGAACGAGACCATCCGATAGTCATACATACACACCCACACACAGAGAGACAGGCAGACACAGAAAGAGAAGGCGACAGACCCCAAACTGACCTTTGATTAATTCTTCTAGTCAGAAACTTAAGCCCCAAAGGAATGAAATGTTAACAGTGGTATCTCTGGAGTGTGAAATTATAAGAGTACTTTTTTCTTCTATATAGGTTTTCTGTATTTCCCAAATTTCTTTTTTCTGGACACAGAATCTCATTCTGTCGCCCAGGCTGGAGTGCAGTGGCGTGATCTCGGCTCACAGTAGCCTCTGCCTCCCGAGTTCAAGTGATTCTCCTGCCTCAGCCTCCCAAGTAGCTGGGACTACAGAGGCCCGCCACCATGTCTGGCTAATTTTTGTATTTTTAGTAGAGAAGGGGTTTTTCACCATGTTGCCCAGGCTACTATCGAACTCCTGAGCTCAAGTGATCCACCCGCCTTGGCCTCCCAAAGTGCTGGCATTACAGGTGTGAGCCACTACGCCTGACCTGTATTTCCCAAATTTCTTATGAATAATAAATATTATGATAATGTGGGAAATTTTTTTATCATCCCTTTTCAGCATCTTCTGAGAATGGAAAGTCCAGCTGATCATTTTTTTCAGCTTTAAATGGACAAGATTCTGCGCGCAGACTGGACCAGTTTTGATCAGAGAGAATCCAGCATCTCTTTGCTAATCTGGCAGGGTCCCACGGCACACATGTGTGCTGTCCATCAGAAAAATGAAACTGTAACTCCTCATCCCCAAGAAATCAGGCCCACAGTCTGCAAGTTCTCTTTTCCAGATGTTAACCTTTACGTTGTCATTTAGACAACAAAGTAAAGCTCATCATGTCTTAGGGGAAAAAAACGAGGTACAGTTTGTAAACATATTAAAAGAATTTAACCTCAGACTGAACCCCACCCTGACCACACATAGTTCTGTAGTTAAGAACACAGGACTTCAGAGTGTCTCAGGCTACATCCCAACTTTACCACACAGAAGCTGGTGGACTTGGGCAAATTACGTAACCTTTCCCTACTTCAGTTTTTTCATCTATAAAAGTAAGATAATAATAGTACCTACACCTCATAGGGCTGCTATGAAGATTAAATGAGGTGAGGTAATATACGTATCCATTTAGCCAGAGCTGGTACTTCTATACTTACTACAAGGGCATTGGGATTTGTTTCAATCACATGCGGTAAGACACACAAACACAGAAATGATTACCATGAAAGCAGAAGCCTTTACTGACAAGTCTCTAGAAATAGATGGCATGATGGCCTGCCATGCCAGGCCACGTGGGGAAAGAAGCACCAGAATCAAAGGCAGAGGGGGAAAGCAGGAAAATGTGGACAAGAGCCTTTGCTGCTATTCCATGTGAAGGAATGGTCAAGGCAGGGTAAACAGGATAGCACTGGTTACTTTGAATAATTTCACTGGGCTCTGGGGCATAGGAGCTGTCCCTAGTTGTCTACTACCTAATGATGGGGGAATTAGGGCAGGAGAATAGTAGTACAGAGTAAAAGAGCCTGATGAAGTAGGTGGTTGTGAGGTATGGGCTCTGAATTGGTTGATTTGCATATGAAAAGCACACTCCCGTGAGTGGGTGGCTCACGCCTGTAATCCCAGCACTTTGGGGGGCCAATGCAGGTGGATCACCTGAGGTCAGGAGTCCAAGACCAGCTTGGCCAACATGGTGAAACCCTGCCTCTACTAAAAACACAAAAAAATTAGCTGGGTGTGGAGGCAGGCACCTGTGATCCCAGCTACTCAGGAGCCTGAGGCACAAGAATCGCTTGAACCCGGGAGGCAGAGGTTGTAGTGAACCAAGATCACACCACCATACTCCAGCCTGGATGACAGAGTGAGACTCCATCTCAAAAGAAAAAAGCACACTCCCAAGAGAGCTGCTACCTATCTCTAAGAATTAGTTGACCCTGGGAGCAGCAGTCCCTCCAATGCCAGCAAAACCAAGATGTCAAAGCACCAGAAAATACAGAAAATAAAAAATAGGATTAATCCAATACTCTAACTATACTTCCTTGGGGATCTCATCCAGTATCATGGCTGTAAATACCATCTTCACGTTGATACACACAGATGTGTATCTCCTGCCCAGACCTCTCCTCTGACTGGAGCTTGCTGATTACAGCTGCCTCTCTAACATCAATTACTCCGATATCCAACAGGCTCTTCAAACTTAGCCTGACTTTCCCACCACTCCCACTACCACCAAACCTGTTCTTCCCACAGTCTTCTCCACCTTAGGAAATGGCAAGGTTAAACTTGGACTTTTTCAGGCCATAGATCATGATGTCAACCTTGACATTTCTTCCAAAACAGGAACTAAAATTACCTTCCCATCTGAAAAACTGGACAGCATATATAGAACAATGGTGTTCAAGACACTTGACATTAGGCAAGGAAGAAGAGTGATTCCCGAAAGATGAGAAAGAAACGAGGTGAACATGATGAATGCCCCAGTTCACCGCACTGGGAGCTCCCAGGCTGAGGTGGCACGGAGGGGAAGCCAGGTAGTGACCGGAAGACTCCTCAATTGAGGAGATAGAGCTGAGAGTCCAGAAAGAGTTCAAAGGACAGAGTAGCAAAGAGGAGAGAGCTGTACAAAGAAAGAACACGAAAGGTCTGCAGAGATCCCACTGCATATACAGCTGAGTACCGATCAGCACCTGCATACCCAAAAATGGTCTGAGTACAGGAAAAGAACAACCCAAAAGGTTTAGGGTTAACAGTACCCAGCATCCACATAGGACCTATTTCCACCCGCCAAATTGAAAAAAAACTCATCATTCATGGGACATTTGTGGCAATATCCAGAAGGGCTTTGCATCAGTAATGGCATATATCCCAAAACAAATACTGTTCCATTCCCATCTAACAAATATTAAAAGCAAGATCTGAAAAAAGCAAACTACTTCAAGTAACTTAACTGTGT
This sequence comes from Theropithecus gelada, assembly GCF_003255815.1. Taxonomy (NCBI): domain Eukaryota; kingdom Metazoa; phylum Chordata; class Mammalia; order Primates; family Cercopithecidae; genus Theropithecus; species Theropithecus gelada. The sequence goes on along the minus strand of NC_037675.1, from coordinate 79,206,918 downwards.
CCTAGAACAAAGCTCAATATTTATAAGAATACAAAAATATCTACCACCCTAAAAATAAAAGCACAATGCCAGGCACAGTGGCTCACACCTGTAATCCCAGCACTTTGGGAGGCCAAGACAGGCAGAGCACCTGAGCTCAGGAGTTCAAAACCAGCCTGGGCAATACGGCAAAATTCCATCTCTACAAAAAATACAACAATTAGCTAGACACGGTGGCACGCACCTGAAATCCCAGCTACTTGGGAGGCAGAGGCAGGAGAACTGCCTGAGCCCAGGAGGCAAAGGTTGCAGTGAACCAAGGCCTGGATGACACAAAAGAGACAGAAAGAGAATCCTATCAAACTTTTAGAGATGAAAAACATAATGCATGAGATGAAAAGCACACAAGATGCGATTAATGGCAGATTAGACATTGTAGGGGAAAAAAAATTATCAGGCCAGGCATGGTGGCTCACACCTGTAATCCCAGCACGTTGGGAATCCAAGGGGGATGATGGATTGCCTGAGCCAGAGATTTTGAGACCAGCCTGGGCAACATAGCAAGACCCTGTCTCTAAAAAATATATATATAAAAAAGATTAGTGAACTTGAAAACCTGGCAACAGAAACTATTCAGAATGAAACACATAGAAGTAAAAATAATTTTTTTTTAGTGAAAAGAACATCAGTGAAATGTGGAACAAATTCAAGCAGCCTAGTAAATATGTAGTTGAAGTCCCCAAAGGAGAAGAGATGAGGAGTGAAATATATATATATTTATAATTAAATATATATAAATTATAATTAAATATATAAATATATATTTAAAGAAAATGGCTGAAATTTTTTTCAAATTTGTTTTTTTTTAATGTATAAACTAATAAATTCAAGGACCTCAACAAGCCCCAAGCACAAGAAACATGAAGAAAGCTACATGATTTTTTAAAACAATTTATACAGAGAAAAAAGATACAGACAGAAGAATAAAGATAAGAATGATGGCAGATTTTTCACTGGAAACAATACAAGCAGACGTTAGTATAGCAACATCTCTGAAAACAAAGAATTCTAAACCCAGCAAAGAAAATTTTTCAAAAATAAAGGTATAAAAGTTCTTGCAGACATAGGAAAACTGATAGATTTCATATCCCTGTACTACAAGAGATGTCAAAGAACCAGCCAGGTGCAGTGGCTCACACTTGTAATCCCAACACTTTGGGAGGCAGAATCAGGCGGATCACGAGGTCAGGAGTTTGAGACCAGCCTAGCCAATATGGTGACACCCCGTCTCCACTAAAAATACAAAAATTAGCCGGGCGTGGTGGCATGAGCCTGTAGTCCCAGTTACTCGGGAGGCTGATGCAGAAGAATCGCTTGAACCTGGGAGGCAGAGGTTGCAGTGAGCCGAGACCACACCACTGCACTCCAGCCTGGGCGACAGAGCGAGACTCCATCTCAAAAAACAAATAAAAAATAAATAAAAACTAAAGAACCTTCAACAGGCAGAAGAAAAATGAAACCAGATAAAAATATGAATCTATATAAGGGAACAGAGAGACCAGAAATAACAACTTTATGAGTAAATACATAAGAACTTTTTTATACTTTATATATCTTTAAAAGAAAAATGATTGCTTAACCAAATTAATAACAATGTAATGTGGTGTTTATAACATAAAGGCATGTATTACATCGATAGCATAAAACTTGGGAAGAAATGAAAGTATACAATTTTAAGATTCTTATACGATTTTAAGATCCAACATTTTGGGAGGCCGAGGCGGATGGATCATGAGGTCAGGAATTCGAGACCAGTCTGGCCAATATGTTGAAACACTATCTTTACTAAAAATACAAAAATTAGCCAGGCATGGTGGCACACACCTGTAATCCCAGCTACTTGGGAAGCTGAGGCAGAAGAATCGCTTGAACCTAGGAGGCGGAGGTTGCAGTGAGTCAAGATCGCACCACTGCATTCCAGCCTGGGCAACAGAGCAAGACTCCATTTCAAAAAACAAAAAAGACCCAAATGTATACCACCCAAAAGAAATGCTCTTCAAATATAAAAACACAAATAGGTTAAATGTATTGAGTTGGTGCAAAATAGCTGTCTTCATTAAAAGTAATGGCAAAAACAGTGATTACTTTTGCACCAACCCAATAGAAGGATAAAAAAAGATATATCAGGCCGGGCGCAGTGGTTCACGCCTGTAATCCCAGCACTTTGGGAGGACGAGGCAGGTGGATCACAAAGTCAGGAGATGGAGACCATCCTGGCTAACATGGTGAAACCCCATCTCTACTAAAAATACAGAAAAAAAAAAGTAGCCAAGCATGGTGGCGGGCACCTGTAGTCCTAGCTACTCGGGAGGCTGAGGCAGGAGAATAGCGTGAACCCGGGAGGTGGAGCTTGCAGTGAGCAGATATGGCACCGCTTCTTTCCAGCCTGGGCAACAGAGCGAGACTCTGTCTCAAAAAAAATTTAAAAAAAAGATGTATCGTGCCAATGCTAATCAAAAGAAAGATGAAACAGCTATATTCATAGCAGACAAAATTGATTTCAGAGAAAAGAATATTATTAGGGATAAAGAAAATCATTTCATAACAATAAAGGGATCAATCCATCAAGAGGATATACTATCCTAAACATTTATGCGCCCAATAACACAGCTTCAAAATACATGAAGCAAAAAAACTAAAGGAACTGCAAAGAGAAACAGAAAAATCCACTTTATAGGCAGGGATTTCAGTATCTTCTCAATACATGATATAACAGATAGAAAATAAGTAAGGATATAAAAGACTTGAACACTATCAACTAATCTGAAGTGGCATTTATAGAACACTCTGTCCAACAACAGCAGAATATACATTATTTTCAAGTATAAAAGGAACATTTGCCAAGAGAGACCATATTCTTTTTGTTTGTTTTTTGAGACATGGTTTCACTGTGTCTTCTAGGCTGAAGTGTAGTGACACCATCATTGTTTACTGCAGCCTTGAACTCTTGGCCTCAAGGGATTTTCCTGTTTTGGCCTCCCCAGTAGCTGAGACACAGGCACACACCGCCACACCTAAGTAATTTTTTAAAATTTTTTGTTGAGTCAGAGTCTCACTATGTTGCCCAGGCTGGTCTCAATCTCCTGGCCTCAAGTGATCCTCCTGCCTCAGTCTTCCAAAGCACTGGGATTACAGGCATGAGCCACCACATGCAGCTGACAGACCACATTCTGAGTCATAAAGCAGATCTCAGGAAACTTAAAAGGATCAAAATACATAAAATATTTTCACTGACTACAATGGAACCAAAGTATAAATCAATAACCACAAAATATCTGGAAAATTCCCAACTATTTGAAAACCAAGGCTGGGTTCAGTGGCTCATGCCTGTAATCCTAGCACTTAGGGAGGCTGAGATGGAAGGATCACTTGAGGCCAGGAGTTCGAGACCAGCCTGGGCAACATAGTGAGAGCCCATCTTTACAAAAAATAAAAACAAAGACAAATTAGCCAGGTGTGGTGGCATACGCCTGTAGTCCCAGCTACTTGAGTGGCTGAAAGGTGAGAGCACTGCTTGAGCCCAGGAGGTCAAGGTTGTAGTGAGCCATCATCATGTCATTGCACTCCAGCCTCAGCAACAAAGTGAGACCCTATCTCAAAAAAAAGAAAGAAAACTAAATAACACAGTTATTGCAATGACCCGAGATTGTGCCACTGTCCTCCAGTCTGGGCCACACAGCAAAACTCCATCTTAAATAAATAAATTAATTAATTGATTGCTTAAATTAAATTAAATGCATGAAGTCTTTCACACACATTATCTCACCTGACCCAGGTAAGAGCCCTTGAGATAGGTACTATCATTCTCCTCATTGTACAGATGAAAGAAGTTGGGCTCCAAAAAGTTAGAGGTCTTACCAAGGTTACTCAGCCAGTAAATAGTAGATTCAGGGTTTGAAACATTGTCTTCTAATTGCAAAACATCTGTCTTTCTCTACACTCTGCTGCCTGTCTACACTGTTACACATTCCTCATAAGTTAGAAGAAAAAGCAAGTGATGTGACTGCCTTCCACAATCCCAGAATGAAGGGCAGAGCAAGGAGTTCCTTTCCCCCAGGGTGGCTCAAAATCCTCCTTTTGTCTGAGCCTCTCCTGGAGAAGATGGGGTTTCTGCCCATGCAGTAGCTCCATGGATATGATCAGCTGCTCCACTTCGGGTCCACAGAAGAAAGAGCAGGGAAGCAACCCTAGACATGGCCAGGTTGCAACCAAACGAGGCTGGGACCCAGTGAGAGGCCCAGAGCAACAGAGCTTTCCAATGTCAAGGACAATGACTTGACCATTCCCCAGTGGGAAGGCCTTCCTCCCACCAGCCCCCACTCCACCCTTTCTTAGCAGGGATCAGCTGGGCAGACCCCAGGAGGGTCTCTGTTGGAGGATCCAGAACAGACGTTTTTCCCAAAAACCAGTCAGGATGTGGAATCACAGATGATTCACTCAACGAGAGCCACCTGCCCATCACAAGATACCCAGAGAGCCCTCCGCACTCCTGTCTTGAATCATACAGGGGTCAGCTCAAAGCCCCATCACACCAGGCCTGGCTTCCAGGACAGTCATGGACTCCTCCTGAGTCTCAAGGCTTCCCTGGGTCCCCCTCAGGGTCACCCAAAGGGAACTGTGACCCAGGGTCCTGCATGGCTGGATTAAGATGGGGAGAGGACCATAGCATAGCTTTGGGTCTAGGCTCTGACTAGGCCCTGCTTTCTAAGACTATAGGAGAGGCAGCTGTAAGAAGAGGGGGCTGGCACCAGCTGGCTACTGAGGTCCAGTCTAAGAACAAGGTTCAGGGTGGGTGGGAGAAGATACACTGGCTTAGGGGAGCAGAGATGGTCAGAAGGAGATGTTATAGTGACGTTCCAGTCAGAGGAGCAACTAAGCAAAATGGCCAAGAGAGGCCCCATGTGGCAGCTGGTCCTTGGGGAACCACAGCCAAGCCTCCAGGGCTGCATCACACACCCAAACCAAAATGAACTTCTCGGGAGTGTAAAGTATGATAGCAAAAACTGCCCCAGAGCTGCAGGTAGTTACAGATCCAGCACCGTCTCACACCTGGTTATTAGTACTGTGGGACTTTTCATTATGAAATTACAAATTCCAGGAGCACTTCAAACCCAAATGATTCCAGAGCATACCATGGAGAAGAGAGAGAAGCAACTATTTCTGAGGGGCAACTCTGAGGGATACTTCAGAAGGAGTGAGCAGGGGATGATTTTGTATCTGTGTCCACCAAGAACCTAGAAAGACAATGCAATTTAAAAAGGAACATTTTGGCCGGGCGCACTGGCTCATGCCTGTAATCCCAGCACTTTGGGAGGCCAAGGTGGGCAGATCACTTGAGGCCAGGAGTTCGAGACCAACCTGGCCAACATGGTGAAACTCCATCTCTACTAAAAATACAAAAATTAGCTGGGCATGGTGGTACATGTGCCTGTAGTCCCAGCTACTCAGGAGGCTGGGTCAGGAAAACTGCTTGAACCTGGGAGGCGGAGGTTGCAGGGAGCTGAGGTTGTGCCACTGCATTCCAGCCTAGGGGACAGAGCAAGACCCAGTCTCAACAAAAAGGAAAAAAAAAAGGAATATTTTAATTGAGCTACTATCACAGATTAAGTATTTACTATGTGTTAGGCCCTACTCTGAACCCTTTATACATGTATTTTCTCATTTAATTCCATAACCATCCTATATGGTAGGCACAATTATTATCCTCTCTTTTAAAGATGGTAAAGTTAAGCCTCAGAAAGGTTAAATGGTTCGGCCAAGGCCACACAGCTAATTAGTGGCAGAGCTGGGATCTGAATCCCGGCAGTCTAACTCCAAGACGATAATGAAATACCTCTTAGAATACCAGTATACCTCAGAAGAAAAAGTTTTGAATCAAGACTCAAGGGACCTGGATTCTGGGACAATTCTGCCAATTACTGCCCCTACTTATGCAATCCTGAACAAATCATCTCAGCTTCTTGGACCTCAGCTCATCTGTAAATTGAGAGGTTGAGCAGAGTCAGGAATAGCAAGTGAGTGCATATGTGCCTCTCCTCCGTTACTGCGCCCGTGCCACACATCAGACATCACTAATCAACCACAGCACGCACTCAGTGAGTCCAGGTGACGACTTGCTTATTCTCCAACCTGCACTCAACCACTACTAATCAACTGGAGTTTGCAAAGGAAATGTCTTTGCTTTCCCAGAGCTAGATGTTTCTAAGATGTCTTCTGACTCTAAAAACCTACAACCGTTACTGGGGTTCTAAAGACAAAATTTTAATTCTAGCCCCAACTCCAAGTAGATTGTTGTCTCTATGCCTCAGTCTTCCTTCTGCAAAATGGACAGTCTGTCCCACCATCATCTATGTGGTCAGCTCCACTTTCTCCCCTGTCCCAGTGAACTACACTCCAGGTCAACGCTCAATCTGAGTTACACAGACCGAGTCTGCTCTCAATGGACCTGACAGGAGAGAGCTAAGACCAAAGCCACTGAGATGATAGGATGAAGGGACACCGGTTCCTTTGCATTAAGCATTGTTTCCAGAAGGTTCCAGTCAAAATGAGAATATTCCCTAGAGGTGGTAACATAAGAAATTATGATCAGGCCAGGTGCGGTGGCTCATGTCTGTAATCCCAGCATTTTGGGAGGTCAAGGTGCGTGGACTATGAGGTCAGGAGATCAAGATCATCCTGGCCAACATGGTGAAACTCTGTCTCTAGTAAAATAAAAAATAATTAGCCGAGCATGGTGGTGTATGCCTGTAGTCCCAGCTACTCGGGAGGCTGAAGCACAAGAATTGCTTGAACCCAATTGCTTGAACCTCCAGGCAGAGGTTGCAGTAAGCCAAGATTACGCCACTGCACTCCAGCCTGAGCAACAGTGAGACTCTATCTCCAAAAAAAAAAAAGGAAAGAAAGAAAGAAATTATGATCAGTCATTGACATCCTGGCAGGAGTTTCTTTACCTGTTTCTTTCCAGCCAGAGCAACTAACCTAGAGCAGATTTCTATGAAATGGGACAGTTTCCAAATGTAAGTTCTGTTTCAGAGAAGCCCATCCTAAAAGGAAGGTGGCAGATGGGGGTATCTGGAGAGGGCAGTTGCTAGTGGCTAAGAAAGCTTAATGAACACACTACATACAACATAAAACATAAAACATACTACACAGCTGCCAAGGATACTTGCATTTTAATAAAGAACAGATTTTAAGCCAAAGGAATTACTTTCTAATGGTGGAATTACAAGCATCAATAATGATTTAGGGAAGAATTAAGCAAAGAAAGTTGTTCCAGCATCCCTGAAATCCCAACAAATGAGCTGATGTGACTGTACAAGCCCTCAGCAAACAGCAAATGAGCTGCAAATTTAAGGGATTAATAATATTATTACTGGCAACTTGTGACTCCGCCTGCCAGTGAGCAAGCCTGCTACCAACAGACAAACCCAGATGCCCACAGGAGCCCAGGACACGTACTCTTTGGTCTGGAAAGCATCCATTTGGGAACCCAGTTGCCAGAAAAGCTGAAGAGAACCCTTCCCTCCATCTGCCCCTTAATCACACACACTGAGAAGATGCATAATTAATTTGTTCTCAACAGTTGTTCAGCAGCTAGAAGAGTGAGGGCATCTCTGGAATGGAAATTACAGACAAGAAAAACAAGCATTAGGCCGCGAGCAGAATGCAGCAGCCAGCCTGCTTCCCTTCCCCTCCACGCTTGCTCAGGCCACGGGCCTGAATGTGGGACAGGCGTCTTTTTCATTTCCTCACAGCCTTGGGCTCTTGGGGGCTGGTGGGAAAGAACAGAAAACAAAACTCTGGCCAGACAAGGTTACACATGCCTGTGATCCCAGCATTTTGAGAGTCTGAGATGGGAAAATCACTTGAAGCCAGGAGTTTGAGACCAGCCTGGGCAACTTAGTAAGACCCCACATCTACAAAAATTTTTTTTAATTAAGAGTAGTGGCACACACCTGTGATCCCAGCTACTCAGGAGGCTGAGGCAGGAGAATCACTTGAGTCCAGGAGGTGGAGGTTGCAGTGAGCCATGTTTCAGCCACGGCACTCCAGCCTGGATGACAGAAAAAGACCTGGTCTCAAAAAAAAAAAAAAAAAAAGAAAGAAAAGAAAAGAAAAAGAAAAACTACCCTCAGCCAGGCACGGTGGCTCACTCCTGTAATCCCAGCACTTGGGAGGCCAAGGCAGGTGGATCACTTGAGGTCAGGAGTTCAAGACAAGCCTGGTCAACATGGTGAAACCTGTCTCTACTAAAAATACAAAAATTAGCTGGGCGTGGTGGCGCACACCTGTAATCCCAGCTGCTCTGGGGGCTGAGGCAGGAGATTTGCTTGAACCCAGGAGATGGAGATTGCAAGATCGTGCCACTGTACTCCAGCCTGGGTGACAGAGTGAGACTCCATCACAAAAAAAAAAAAAAAAAAAAAAAAAA